>NW_006409046.1:425225-431329 GCF_000296735.1 Chrysochloris asiatica | reverse complement strand
TTTAGCTACATGGCAGATGAGTCCAATGTGTCCATATACAGAGAGCTAACTACATGGCAGAGTAGTCAAACATGTCCATATACAGAGTACTAGCTACATGGCAGATGAGTCCAACATGTGTATATATAGAGGACGAGCTACAAGGCAGATGAGTCCAACATTCTCATACACAGGGAGCAAGCTACATGGCTGAAGAGTCCAACATGTCCATATACTGAGAGCTAGCTACATGGCAGACAAGTCCAATATGTTCCTATACAGAGAGCTACCTACATGGCAGATCATTTCAACATATCCATGCACAGAGAGCTAGCTACATGGCAGATGAGTCCAAAATGGTCATATACAGAAAGCAATCTACATGGAAGAGCAGTGAAACATTTCCATATACAGAGTTTTAGCTACATGGCAGGTGAGTCCAACGTGTCCATATACTGAGAGCTAGCTACATAGCAGAGTAGTCAAGCATGTCCATATACAGATTTCTAGCTACATGGCCGATATTTCCAACATGTCCATATAATGAGAGTTAGCTACATGCCAGATCAGTCCTACATATGTATATTTAGAGTGTTAGCTACAAGTCAGATGAGTCCAACATGTTCGTACACAGAGAGCTGGCTACATGGCAGATGAGTCCATGTCCATACATTTAGTGTTAGCTACATGGCAAATGACTCCAACATATGTATATTTAGAGGATTAGCTACATGGAAGACAAGTCCAATATCTTCATATACAGAGAGCTACCTACATGGCAGATCAGTTCAACATATCCATGCACAGAATGCTAGCTACATGTCTGATGATTCCACAATGACCAAATAGAGAGAGCTAGCTACATGGCAGAGCAAGGCAACATTTCCATATACAGAGTTCTAGCTACATGGCAGATGAGTACAACGTGTCCATGTAGAGAGAGCTAGCTACATGGCAGAGTAGTACAACTTTTCCATATACAGAAATCTAGCTACATTGCTGATGAGTTCAATGTGTCCATATATAGAGAACTAACTACATGGCAGAGTAGTCCAACATGTTCATATACAGAATTCTAGTTACATGGCTGATGAGTCCAAGATGTCCATATACTGAGAGGTAGCTACATGGCACATGAGCCCAACATATGTATATTTAGAAGGCTCGCTACAAGGCAGATGAGTCCAACATGTTCATACAGGCTACATGGCAGATGAGTCCAACATGTGCATACACTTAGAGTTAGCTATGTGGCAGATGAGTCCAACAAACGTATATTAAGTGGGCTAGCTACATGGCAGACAAGTCCAATATCTTCATATACAGAGAGCTACCTACATAGCAGATCAGTCCAACATATCCATGTGTAGAATGCTAGATAATTGTCAGACGAGTCCAAAATTTCCATATTCAGAGAGCTAGCTGTATGACAGATTAGGGCAACATTTCTAAATACAGAGTACTAGCTACATGGCAGATGATTCCAGCGTGTCCATATATAGAGAGCTAGCTCCATGGCAGAGTAGTACAACATGTCCATATACAGAGTACTAGATACATGGCAGAGTAGTGCAACATTTCCACTTACAAAGTTCTAGCTACATGGCAGATGAGTCCAACATGTCCATATACTCAGAGCTTGCTATATGGCAGAGTACTCCAATATGTCCATATACAGTGTACTAGCTACATATCAGATAAGTCCAACTTGTCCATATACTGAGTGCTATATACATGGAAGAAAATTCCAACATGTTTATATTTAGAGGGCTAGCTACAAGGCAGATGAGTACAACATGTTCATAAACAGACAGTTGGCTCCATGTCTGATGAGTCCAACATGTCCATATACTGAGAGCTAGGTTCATGGCAGAGAAGTCCAATATGTTCATATACATAGAGCTACTTACATGTCAGATCACTCCATTATTTCCATGTACAGAGAGCTAGCTACATGGCAGACAAGTCCAAAGTGTCCATAAATAGAGAGCTAGCTATGTGGCAGAGTAGTGCAACATTTCCATATACAGAGTTCTAGCTACATGGCAGATGTATCCAAAGTGTCCATATATACAGAGTTAGGTTCATGGCAGAGTAGAGCAACATTTCCATATACAGAGTTCTAGCTACATGGCAGATGAATACAACATGTCCATATACTGAGAGCTAGCTATATAGCAGAGTAGTCCATCATGTCCATATACAGAGTACTAGCTACAAGGCTAATGAATCCAACTTGTCCATATAATGATAGCTAGCTACATGGCAGAGAAGTTCAATATGTTCATATACGGAGACCTACCTACATGGCAAATCAGTGCAACATGTCCATGTAAAGAGAGTTAGCCACATGGCAGACGACTCAAAATGTCCATTTACAAAGAGCTAGCTACATGGCAGAGTATTGAGAAAATTCCATATACAGAGTTCTAGCTACATGGCAGATGAGTCCAACGTGTCCATATCCTGGGAGGTAGCTACATATCAGAGTAGTCCAACATTTCAATATAGAGTGTTCTAGCTACATGGTAGATGAGTCCAACATGTTCATACACAGAGTGCTAGCTACATGGTGATGAGTCCAACATGTTCATATGCTGTGAGCTAGCTGCATGGCAAATCAATCCAACATATCCATGTTGAGAGCAATCTACATGGCAAACGAGTTCAAAATGTCCATATACAGAGAGATAGCATCTTGGCAAAGTACTGCAACATTTCCATATACAGAGTTCTAGCTACATGGTTACTTGTCTATAAACTGAGAGCTAACAACATGGCAGAGTGGTCCAACAAGTCCAAATACAGAGTACTAGCTACATGGCAGATGAGTCCAACATGTGTATATATAAAGGAGTAATTACAAAGCAGGTGAGTCCAACATTCTCATACACAGAGAACAGGTTCCATGGATGTTTAGTCCAACATCTCATACACAGAGAACAGGTTCCATGGATGTTTTGTCCAACATCTCATACAGGTTCCATGGATGTTTAGTCCAACATGTCCATATAATGTGAGCTTGCTACATGGCAGACAAGTCCAATATGTTCATATACAGAGAGTGACCTACATGGCAGATCAGTCCAACATATCTACGCACAGACAGCTAGCTACATGGCTTACAATTCTAAAATGTCCATATACAGAGAGCTAGCTACATGGCAGATGAGTCCAACGTGTCCATATACTGAGAGATACCTACATGGTAGAGTAGTCCAACATTTGCATATACAGAGTTCCAGCTACATGGGTGATGAGTCCAAGGTGTCAATATACAGAGAACTATCTACATGACAGACAAATCCAATATGTTCATATACAGAGAGCTATCTATATGGCAGATCATTCCAACATATCCATGCACAGAGAGCTATCTACGTTACAGACAAGTCCAAAATGTCCATATACAGAGAGCTAGCTACATGTAAGACAAGTCCAATATATACATATACAGAGAGCTACCTATATGGCAGATCAGTCCAACATATCCATGCACAGAGAGCTATCTACATTACAGACAAGTCCAAAATGTCCGTATACAGAGAGCTAGCTACAAGGTAGGATAGCTACATGGCAGAGTAGTCCAACATGTTCAAATACATAGTATTAGCTACATGACAGATGGGTCCAACATGCCCATATACTGAGAGTTAGCTACATGGCAGATGAGTCCAACATGTGCACATTCTGAGAGTTAGCAACATGGCAGATGAGTCCAACATGTTTATATAGAGAAGACAAGATACAAGGCAGATGAGTCCACTATATTCATACACAGAGAGCTGGCTACATGACTGATGAGTACAACATTTCCATATACAGAGAGCTAGCTACATGGCAGCAAGTCCAATATGTTCATATACACAGAGCAACCTACATGGCAGATCAGTCTAACATATCCATGCTCAGAGAGCTAGCTACTTGGCAGACAAATCAAAAATATCCCTATACAGTGAGCTAGCTACATGGCAGAGTAGTCCAACGTGTCCAAATACAGAGTACTAGCTATTTGGCAGATAGGTCCAAAATGTCTATATACTGAGAGTTAATTACATGGCAGATGAGTTCAACATGTTTATATATAGAGGACTAGATACAAGGCAAATGATTCCAACATGTTCATACAGAAAGAGCTGGCAACATGGCTGATGAGTCCAACATGTCCATATACAGTGAGCTAGCTACATGGCAGAGAAGTCCAACATGATCATATACAGGGAGCTACCTACATGGCATATCAATCCAACATATCCTTTCACAGAGAGCTATCTACATGGCAGATGATTTCAAAATGTCCATATACAGAGAGTTTGCTACATGGCAGATTAGAGCAACATTTCCCTCTACAGATTTCTAGCTACATGGCAGATGAGTCCAAGGTGTCTATATACTGAGAGCTAGCTACATGGCAGAGTAATCCAACATTTCCATATACAGAGTACTAGCTACATGGCAGGTGAGTCCAACACGTCCATATACTGAGAGCTAGCTACATAGCAGAGTAGTCCAACATGTCAATATACAGTGTTCTAGCTACATGGTAGATGAGTCCAACATATTCATACACAGAGTGCTGGTTACATGGCAGATGAGTCCAACATGTTCATATAATGTGAGCTAGCTACATGGCAGATAAATAAACATATCCATGTTGAGAGCTAGCTACATGGCAGATGAGTCCAAAATGTCCATATACAGAGAGATAGTTTATTGGCAGAGTAGTGCAACATTTCCATATACACAGTTCTATCTACATGGCAGATTAATACAACGTGTCCATATACTGAGAGCTAGCAACATGACAGAGTAGTCCAACAAGTCCATATACAGAGTATTAGCTACATGGCAGATCTGTCCAACATGTGTATATATAGAGGAGTAGCTACAACGCAGGTGAGTCCAACATTCTCATACACAGAGACCAGGTTCCATGGCTGATTAGTCCAACATGTCCATATAATGTGAGCTTGCCACATAGCAGACGAATCCAATATGTTCATATACAGAGAGCTACCTACATGGCAGATCAGTCCACATTATCCATGCACGGAGAGATAGCTACATGGCTTACAATTCTAAAATGTCCATATACAGAGAGCAGAGTAGAGCAACATTTACATATACAGAGTTCCATCTACATGGCAGACGAATACAACTTGTCCATATATTGAGAGCTAGCTACATAGCAGAGTAGTCCAACATGTCCATATACAGAGTACTAGCTACAAGTCTAATGAGACCAACTTGTCCATATAGTGAGAGTTAACTACAAGACAGACAAGTCCAATATGTTTATATACAGAGAACTACTTATATGTCAGATCAGTGCAACATGTCCATGAACAGAGAGCAAGCTACGTGGTAGACGAGTCAAAAATATCCATATACAGAGACATAGCTTCTTGGCAGAGTAGTGCAACATTTCTGTATACAGAGTTCTAGCTACATGGTTACTTGTCTATATACTGAGAGCTATCAACAGGGCAGAGTAGTCCAACAAATCCATATACAGAGTACTAGCTACATGGCAGATGAGTCCAACATGTGTATATATATAGGAGTAGCTACAAGGCAGGTGAGTCCAAAATTATCATACACAGACAACAGTCTCCATGGCTGATTAGCCCAACATGTCCAAATAATGTGAGTTTGCTACATGACAGACAAGTCCAATATGTTCATATACAGAGAGCTACCCATTTGTCAGATCAGTGCAACATGTCTATGTACAGAGAGCTACCACGTGGCAGATCATTCCTACATATCCATGCACAGAGAGCTAGCTACATATCTTACAATTCTAAAATGCAGCTAGCTACATGACAGAGCAGTGCACATTTCCATATACAGAGTTCTAGATACATGGCAGATGAGTCCAACGTGTTCATATACTGAGAGCTACCTACATGGCAGAGTAGTCCAATATGTTTATATACAGAGTTCTAGCTACAAGGGTGATGAGTCCAACATATCCATATACTGAGAGTTAGCTACATGCCAGGTCAGTCCTACATATGTATAATTAGATGGCTAGCTACAAGGCAGATGAGTCCAAAATGTTCATACACAGAGAGCTGGCTACATGTCAGAACAGTCCAAAGTATCCATATATGGAGAGCTAG
>NW_006409046.1:420431-424092 GCF_000296735.1 Chrysochloris asiatica | reverse complement strand
TAAAACGATATAAAAACTGTGGTCTTAGAGCAATAAAGAGAGACATCTTTGGATGGAAAGAGAGTCTCCGTGAATTTATTCGCAGAATTATTTCCCATCAATAAAGACATCCATGGGGTCTCACCCCCTCCACTGTAGTGGTCGGTAGCAGCTACCCATATGTCAGATCAGTGCAACATGTCCATGTACAGAGAGCTAGCTACGTGGCAGATGAGTCCAAAATGTCCATATACAGAAAGATAGCTTTGTGGCTGAGTAGTGCAACATTTACATATACAGAGTTCTAGCTACACGGTTACTTGTCTATATACCGAGGGCTAGCATCATAGCAGAGTAGCCCTCCATGTACATATACAGAGAGTACTAGCTTCATGGCAGATGAACTCAGTATGTGTATATCTAGAGGAGTAAACACAAGGTAGGTGAGTACAACATTCTCATACACAGAGAACAGGCTCCATGGCTGATGAGCCAAACAACTCCATATAATGTGAGCTAGCTACATGGCAGGCACGTCCAATATATTCATATACAGAGAGCTACCTACGTTGCAGATAATTCCAACATATCCCTGCACAGAGAGCTAGCTACATGACTGATGATTCCAAAATGTCCATATACAGAGAACTAGCTTCAGGGAAGAGCAGTGCAACCTTTCCATATACAGAGTACTAGCTACATGGCAGATGAGTCCAAAGTGTCCATATACTGAGATCTAGCTAAGTACAACCTGTCCATATAGAGAGTACTAGCTAAATGGCAGATGAGTCCAACATGTCCATATACTTAGAGTTAGTGACATGGCAGAAGAGTCCAACATGTGTATATATAGATTTGTAGCTACAAGGCAGATGCATCCAACATGTTCATCCAGAGAGAGCTGGCTACATGGCTGATGAGTCCAACAAGTCCATATACAAAGAGCCAGCCACATGGTAAACAAGTATAATATGTTCATATACAGAGATCTACCTAAAGTGCAGACCAGTCCAACATATCCATGCACAGAGAGCTAGCTACATGGCAGAGTAATGCAACATTTCTATATATAGAATTCTAGCTACATGGCACATGAGTCCAACGTGTTGATATACTGAGACCTAGCTACATGGCAGAGTCATCTAACATTTCCATATACAGAATACTAGCTATATGTCAGATGAGTCCAAAATGTCCATACACTGAGAGTTAGCTACATGTCAGATTAGTCAAGCATGTATATATATAGAGGACTTGCTCAAGGCAGATGAATCCAACATGTTCACACAGTGAGAGCTAGCTACATGACTGATGAGTCCTATATGTTCATATTCAGATAGCTATCTACATGGCAGATCAGTCCATCATATCCATGCACAGAGCTAGCTACATTGCAGACGAGTTCAAAATGTCCATTAACAGAGATCTAGCTACATGGTAGAGTAGTGCAACATTTCCATATACAGAGTTTCAGCTTCATGGAAGATGAGTCCAACATGTCCATATAAAGAGAGCTAACTACAAGGCAGAGTAGTCCAACATGTCCATATACAGAGTACTAGCTACATGGCAGATGAGACCAACATGTGTATATACAGACGACTAGCAACAAGGCAAATGAGTCCAACATGTTCATACAGAAAGAGCTGGCAACATGGGTGATGAGTCCAAGATGTCCATATACAGAGAGCTAGCTACATGGCAGAGTAGTGCAACATTTCCATATACAGAGTTCAAGCTACATGGCAGGTGAGTCAAATGTGTCCATATACTAAGATCTAGCTACATGTCAGAGTAGTCCAACATATCCTTATACAGAGTACTAGCTACATTACAGAAGAGTCCAACGTGTCCATATACTTTGAGATAGCTACATGGTAGATGAGTCCAACATGTGTATATAGAGGAATAGCTACAAGGAAGAAGAGTCCAAAATGTTCATACAGAGAGAGCTGGCTACATGGGTGATAAGGCTCATATGTCCACATACAGTGAGTGAGCTACATGACAGACATGCCCCATAATTTCATATACAGAGAGCTACATACATGGCAGATCAGTACAGCATATTTATGCAAAGAGAGCTAGCTACATGGCAGAGTAGTGCAACATTTTCATATACAGAGTTCTAACTACATGGCAGATGAGTCCAACGTGTGCATATACAGAGAGCCAGCTACATGGCAGACTAGTCTAACATGTCCATATACAGTGTACTAGCTACATGACAGATGAGTTCAACATGTCGATATACTGAGAGTTAGCTACATGGTAGATGAGTCCAACATCTGTATATATAGAGGATTAGCTACAAGGCAGATGAGTCCAACATGTTCATACAGAGAAAGCTGGCTACATGACTGATGAGTGCAACTTGTCCATTGCAGAGAGATAGGTACATGGCAGACAAGTCTAATATGTTCATAAACAGTGATCTACCTACATGTTAGATCAGTCCAATATATCCATGCACAGAGAGAGCTAGCTACATGGCAGAGTAATCCAACATGTCCATTGCAGAGAACTAGCTACATTGCAAATGAGTTGATCATGTCCATATTCTGAGAGTTAGCTACATGGCAGATGAGTCCAACATGTGTATATTTAGAGAGCAAGCTACAAGGCAGTTGAGTCGAACATATTCATACAGAGAGAGCTGGCTACATGGCTTAGGAGTCCAAAATGTTCATATACTAAGAGCTAGCTACAAGACAGACATGTCCAATATGTTCATATGCAGAGAGCTACCTACATGGCAGATCAGTCCAAGATTTCAATGCAAAGAGAGCTAGGGACATGGCAGATGAGTCCAAAATGTTCAAATACAGAAAGCTAGATTCATGACAGCATAGTCCAACATTTGCATATAGTGAGTACTAGCTACATGGCAGTTGAGTCTAACATGTCCATATACTGAGAGTTAACTACATAGCAGATGAGTCCAACATGTGTATATTAATGGGCTAGCTACAAAGCAGATGAGTAGAACAAATTCATACAGAGAGAACTGGCTACATGGCTGATGAGTGCAACATGTCCATATACTGAGAGCTACTTAAATGTCAGACAAGTCCAATATGTTCATATACAGAGAGCTACCATATGTCAGATCAGTGCAACATGTCCATGTACAGAGAGCTAGCTACGTGGCAGACAAGTCCAAAATGTCCATATGCAGAGAGATAGCTTCTTGGCAGAGTAGTGCAACATTTCCATATACAGAGTTCTAGCTACACATATACTTTTCTATACACTGAGAGCTAGCATCATGGCAGAGTAGTCTTACATGTCCATATACAGAGTACTAGCTACATGGCAGTGAATCCAATACGTGTATATCTAGAGGAGTAGCTACAAGGTAGGTGAATCCAACATTCTCATACACAGAAAACAGGTTCCATGGCTGATGAGTCCAAAACCTCCATATAATGTGAGCTAGATACATGGCAGGCAAGTCCAATATGTTCATATACAGAGAGCTACCTACATTGCAGATCATTCCAACATATTCATGCACAGAGAGCTAGCTACATGGCTGATGATTCCAAAATTTCCTTATACAGAGAGCTAGCTTCAGGGCAGAGCAGTGCAACCTTTCCATATACAGAGTTCTAGCTACATGGCAGATGAGTCCAAAGTGTCCATATACTGAGAGCTAGCTACATGGCCGAGTAGTCCAACA
>NW_006409046.1:418776-419551 GCF_000296735.1 Chrysochloris asiatica | reverse complement strand
TAGTGCAACATTTCCATATACAGAGTTATAGCTACATGGCAGATGAATCCTACATGTGTATATTTAGAGGGCTAACTACAAGACAGATGAGTCCAACATGTTCATACATAGAGAGCTGGCTATATGGCAGGATCGTCCAACATGTACATATACAGCGTACTAACTACTTGGCAGATGAATCCAACATGTCCATATACTGAGAGTTAGCTACAAGGCAGATGAGTCCAACATGTTCATACACAGAAATTTGGCTACATGGCTGAGGAATTCAACATGTTCATATACTGAGAGATAGCTACATGGCAGAAAAGTCCAATATCTTCATATACAGAGAGCTACCTTCATGGCAGATCAGTGTAACATATCCATGTACAAAGTTTTAGCTACATGGCAGATGAGTACAAAATGTTCATATACAGAGAGCAAGTTCCATGTCAGAATAGTGCAACATTTGCATATACAAAGTTCTAGCAACTTGGCAGATTAGTCCTATGTGTCCATTACAGAGAACTAGCTACATGGCAGAGTAGTTCAACATTTCCATACACAGAGTTTTAGGTACATGGCAAATGAATACAACATGTCCATATACTGAGAGCTAGCTGCATGGCAGAGTAGTCCAAAATATCCATATACAGATATCAAGCTACATGACAGATTACTGCAACATTTCCATATACAGAGTCCTATCTACATTGCAGATGAGTCCAACATGTCCATATACTGAGAGTTAGCTACATTGCAGTTGAGTCCAACGTGTGTATATATAGAGGAC
>NW_006409046.1:416584-417836 GCF_000296735.1 Chrysochloris asiatica | reverse complement strand
TACTGAGAGTTAGCTACATGACAGATGAGTCCACCATGTCTATATATAGAGGACTAATTAAAAGGCAGATGAGTCCAACATGTTCATACAGAGAGAGATGACTACATGGCTGATGAGTCCAACATGTCCATATACAGAGATCTAGGATATGGCAGACAAGTCCAATACGTTCATATACAGAGAGACAACTTTATGTGAGATAAGTCCAACATATCCATGCACAGAGAGCTAGCTACATGGCAAACAAGTCCAAAATGCCCATATACAGAGAGCTAGTTACATGGCAGAGAAGTGCAAATTGTCCATACACAGAGTTCAAGCTACATGGCAGGTGAGTCAAACGTGTCCATATATTGAGATTTAGCTACATGGCAGAGTAGTCCAACATTTCCACATACAAAGTTATAGCTACATGGCAGATGAGTCCAACATGTGTATAGATACAGATCTAGCTACAAAACAGATGAATCCAACATATTAATACAGAGAGAGCTGGCTACATAGTTGATGAGTACAACATGTCCATATACAGAGAGCTAGCTACATGGCAGAGTAGTATAATATGTCCATATACTGAAAGTTAACTACATGGCAGATCATTCGAACATATCCATACACAGAGAGCTAGCTACATGGCAGACAAGTCCTAAATGTTCATATATAGAGGTAGCTAGATGGCAGAGTA
This sequence comes from Chrysochloris asiatica, assembly GCF_000296735.1. NCBI lineage: Eukaryota > Metazoa > Chordata > Mammalia > Afrosoricida > Chrysochloridae > Chrysochloris > Chrysochloris asiatica. The sequence continues at coordinate 417,151 of NW_006409046.1, read as the reverse complement.
GTACAACATTTCCATATACAGAGTTCAAGCTACATGGTAGTTGAGTACAATGTGTCCATATACTGAATGCTAGCTACACTGCAGAGTAGTACAACATGTCTATATACAGAGTACTAGCTACATGGCAGAAGATACTGACATGTCCATATACTGAGAGTTAGCTACATGACAGAGGAGTCCAACATATGTATATGCAGAGGACTAGCTACAAGGCAGATGAGTCCAACATGTTCATACACAGAGAGCTCGTTTCTTGGCTGACAAGTCCAAAATGTCCATATACAGAGAGCTAGCTACATGGCAGGGTAGTGCAAAATTTCCATATATAGTGTTCTAGCTACATGGCAGATATGTCCAATGTGTCCATATACTGAGAGCCAGCTTAATGTCCGACAAGTACAATATGTTCATAAACAGAGGGCTACCTAGTTGGAAGATCAGTCCAACTTATCCATGTACAGAGAGTTAGCTACATGGCAGATGAGTCGAAAATGTCCATAAACAGAGAGCTAGCTACATGGCAGAGTAGTGCAACATTTCCATATACAGAGTTCTAGCTGCATGTCA
>NW_006409046.1:414488-415954 GCF_000296735.1 Chrysochloris asiatica | reverse complement strand
AGAGCTAGCTGCTTGGCAGACAAGTCCAATATGTTCTTATAGAGAGAGCTATCTACATGGCAAATCAGTTCAACATATCCATGTACAGAGAGCTAGCTACATGGCAGACTAGTAAAAATTGTCCATATAATGAGATAGGTAGATGGCAGAGAAGTGTAACATTTCCATATACAGAGTTCTATCTACATGGAAGATGTGTCCAACAAGTCCATAAACTGAGAGCTAGCTACATGGCAGATAGTACAAAATGTCAATATACAGGGTATTAGCTACATGGCAGATGAGTGCAACATGTCCATATACTGAGAGCTGGCTACATGGCGGACAAGTCCAATATGTTCATATATAGAGAGCTACCTACTTGGCAGATCATTCCCACATATTCATGTACATAGAGCTAGCTATATGGCATGCAAGTCCAAAATGTCCATATACAGTGAGATGGCTACATGGCGTGTAGTGTAACATTTCCATATACAGAGTTCTATCTACATGGAAGATGTGTCCAACAAGTCCATATACTGAGAGCTAGCTGCATGGCAGATATTACAAAATGTCAATATATAGGGTATTAGCTTCATGGCAGATGAATGCAACATGTCCATATACTGAGAGCTGGCTAAATGGCAGAGAAGTCCAATATGTTCATATACAGAAAGCTACATACTTGGCAGATCATTCCTACATATTCACGTACATAGAGCTAGCTATATGGCATACGTATCCAAAATGTCCATATACAGTGAGATAGCTACATGGCTGTGTAGTGTAACATTTCCATATACAGAGTTCTAGCTACAAGGCAGACGAGTCCAAAATTTCCATATACAGAAAGCTGGGTACATTGCAGGGTAGTGCAACATTTCCATGTACAGAGTTCTAGCTACAATACAGAGTACTACAAAATGTCCATATGCAGAGAGCTAGCTACATGGCAGGGAAGACTAACATTTCCATATACACTAGCTACATGGCAGATGTGTACAACTTGTCCATATACTGAGAGCTACCTACATGGCAGACGAGTCCAACATGTCCATATACTGTGTATTTCCTTCATGGCAGATGAGTCCAACATTTCCATATACTGAAATCTAGCTACATGGCAGACAAATACAAAATGACCATATACAGGGTACTATCTACATGGCAGATGAGTTTAACATGTCCATATATTGAGAGCAAGCTACATGGCAGACAAGTTCAAAATGCTCATATACAGAGAGCTAGTTATATGGCAGGGTAGTGCAACATTTCCACATACAGAGTTCGAGTTATAAGGCAGATCAGCCCAACTTGTCTCTATACAGAGAGCTAGTTACATGTCAGAATAGTGCAACATGTCCATATACAGGGTACTAGCTACATGGCAGATGAGTCCAACATGTCCATATACTGAGAGTTGATACATGGAATACGAGTCCAAAATGTCCATATACAGAGAGCTAGCTACATGGCAGGGGAGT
>NW_006409046.1:409263-414388 GCF_000296735.1 Chrysochloris asiatica | reverse complement strand
CATGGCAGCGTATTGCTACATTTCTATATACAGAGTTCTAGCTACAAGGCAGATGAATCCTATTTGTCTATACACAGAAATCTAGCTACATGGCAGAATAGTCCAACATATCCATATACAGAGTTCTAGATCCATGACAGATGTGTCTAATGTGTTCATACTGAAAGTTTTCTACAATGCAGTGTAGTCCAACATGTCCATACAAAGAGTACTAACTACCTGGCTAATGAGACCAACTTGTCCATATACTGAGAGCTAGTTACATGGCAGACAAGTCCAATATGTTTATATACACAGAGCAAGTTACATGGTAGAGTACTGCAACATTTAAATATACAGTGTTCTAGCTACATGACAGATGTGTTCAGCGATTCCATATACTGAGAGGTAGCTACATGGCAGAGTAGTCCAAAATGTCCATATACAGGCTGCTAGCCTTATGAGAGATAAGTGCAACATGGCCATATACTGAGAGCGAGCTCCATGGCAGACAAGTCCAATATGTTCATATAAAGACAGCTACCTACTTGGCAGATCAGTCCAACATATCCATGTACAGAGTTATAGCTGCATGGCAGACAAGTCCAAAATGTCCATTTACAGAAAGCTAGCGCCATGGCAGTGTAGTGCAACATTTCCATATACAGAGTTCTAGCTACAATGCAGACTAGTCCAAAATGTTCATATATAGAGAGCTAACTACATGGCAGGGTAGTGCAACATTTACGTATACAGGATACTAGCTACATGGCAGATGTGTCCAACGTGTCCATATGCTTACAGCTACCTACATGTCAGATGAATCCAAAATGTCCATATACAGGGTATTTGCTACATGGCAGATGAGTCGAACATGTCAATATACTGAAAGCTAGCTACATGGCAGATGAGTCCAAAATAACGATATACAGGATACTAGCTACATGGCATATGAGTTCAACATGTCCATATTCTGAGAAATAGCAACATGGTAGACAAGTCCAATGTGCTCATATACAGAGAGCTAGCTACATTGAAGGGTAATGCAACATTTCCATATACACGGTTCTTGTTACAAGGCAGATGAGTCCAAAATGTCCATATACAGAGAGCTACCTGCATGACAGACAATATCAACATGTTCATATAGAGAAAGCTGTGTACATTGAAGGGTAGTGCAACATTTCCATATACAGAATTCGAGCGACAAGGCAGATGAGTCCAACTTGTCTATATACAGAGAACAAGCTACATGGCAGAATAGTGTAACATGTCTATATACAGTGTACTAGCTACCTGGCAGATGTGTCCAACATGTCCATATACTGAGAGCTAGCTATGTGGCAGACAAGTCCAAAATGTTCATATACACAGAGCTAACTACTTGTCAGATCAGTCCAACATATTCATGTGCAGAGAGCTAGCTTTATGGCAGACGAGCCCAAAATGTCAATATACAGAGAGCTAGCGACATGGCAGAGTACTGTAACATTATCATATACAGAGTTCTAGCTACATGGCAGATGTGTCCAACGTGTCTATATACTGAGAGCTATCTACATGGCAGACAAGTCCAAAATGTCCATATACAGAGAGCTATCTATATGGCAGTGTTGTGTAACTTTTCCATATACAGAGTTCTAGCTTCAAGGCAGATGAGTCCATAGTGTCTTCATACAGAGAACTAGCTACATGGTAAAGTAGTCCAACATATCGATATGCAGAGTTCAAGCTACATGGCAGATGAGTCCAAAATGCCCATATACTGAGAGCTAGCTATATGTCAGATCAGTCCAACATTTCCATATACAGGGTACTAGTTACATGGCAGAGGAGTCCAACATGTCCATATACTGAGAGCTAGCTACAGGGCAGACAAGTCCAATATTTTCATATACTGAGATCTACCTACTTGACAGATCAATCCAACTACATGGCAGACGAGTCTAAAATATCCATATACCTAGAGCTAGCTACAGGGCAGGGTAGTGCAACATTTCATTATACAGAGTTCTAGTAAAAAGGCAGATGAGTCCAATTTGTCTATTTACAGAGAGCAAGGTACATGGCAGGCTAGTGCAACATTTTTATATACAGAGCTCTAGTTTCAAGGCAGATGGATCCAACTTGTCCATATACTGAGAGCTAACTACATGTCAGAGTAGTATAACATGTCCACATACAGGATACTAGCTACATGGCAGATGAGTCCAACTTGTCCATATACTGAGAGCTCCCTATATGGCAGATCAGCCCAACATGTCCGTCTACAGTGTACTAGTTACTTGGCTGATAAATTCAACATTTCCATATACTGAGAGCTAGCTACATGGCAAACAAGTCCAATATATTCATATACAGAGAGCTATGTACTTGGCAGATCAGTCCAACATATCCATGTTCAGAGAGCTAGCTTCATGGCAGATGTGTCCAACATGTCCATATACTGAGAGATAGCTACATGGCAGATGAGTCCAAAATGTCCATATACAGAGAGCTAGCTACATGGCAGGGTTGTGTAACTTTTCCATATACAGAGTTCTAGCAACAAGGCATGAGTCCATAGTGTCTATATACAGAGAGCTAGCTACATGCAAAGTAGTCCAACATGTCCATATGAAGAGTTCAACCTACTTGGCAGACAAGTCCAATTCGTTCATATACATAAAGCTTGCCACATGACAGAGTAGTGCAACATTTCCATATACAGACTTCCAGATATATGAAAGATGTGTCCAACTGGTCCATATACTGAGAGGTAGCTACATCGAAGAGTAGTCCAAAAAGCCCATATACAGGCTACTAGCTACATGGCAGATGAGTACAGTATGTCCATATACTGGCAGCTAGCTACACGGCAGACAAATGCAATATGTTCATATACAGACAGCTACCTACTTGGCAGATCAATCCAACATATCCATGTACAGAGAGCTAGCAACATGGCAGACAAGTCCAATATGTTCATATAGAGAGAGCTACCTACATGGCAGGGCAGTGTAACATTTTCATATACAGAGTTCTAGCTACAAGGCAGATGAGTCCAACTTTGTCTATATATAGAGTGCTAGCGACATGGCAGGGTAATGAAACATTTCCATATACAGAGTTCTAGCTACAAGCCTGATGAATCCAAAATGTCCATATACAGAGACCTAGCGACATGGCAGGGTAGTGCAACATTTCCATATACAGAGTTCTAACTACATGTCAGATCAGTCCAACATGTCCATATACTGGGTATTTGATAAATGGAAGATGACTCCAGCATTTCAATATACTGAAAGCTAGCTACATGACAGACGAGTCCAAGATGACCATATACAGGGTATTAACTACATGGCAGATGAGTCCAACATGTCCATATTCTTAAAGCAAGCTACATGGCAAACGAGTCCAAAATTATGATATACACGGTACTAGCTACATGGCAGATGGGTTCAACATGTCCATATGCTGAGAGTTGCTACATGTAAGACGAGTCCAAAATGTCCATATACTGAGAGCTAGGTACATGGCATAATAGTGCACCATGTCCATATACACGGTTCTAGCTATAAGGAAGACAAATCCACAATGCCCATATACAGAAAGCTAGCTGCATGGCAGTGTATTGCTACATTTCTATATACAGAGTTCTTTCTATTAGGCAGATTAATCCAACTTGGCTATATACAGAGAGCTAGCTACAGGGCAGGGTAGTGCAACATTTCCATATACAGAGTTCTAGCTACAATGGAGATGAGTCCAACTTGTCTATATACAGAGAGATAGCTACATGGCAGAGTAGTCCAACATGTCCAAATACAGAATTCTAGCTACATGATAGATATTTCCATATACTGAGAGCTAGCTACATGACAGAGTGGTCCAACATGTCCATATAAAGTATACTAGTTCCAGGCTAATGAGTCCATCATCTCCATATACTGAGAGTTAGCTACATGGAAGACAAGTCCAATATGTTCATATACAGAGAGCTTGCTATATGGCAGTGTAGTGCAACATTTCAATCTACAGAGTTCTAGCTAAATGGCAGATGTGTACAATGAGTCCATACACAGAGAGTTAGCTACATGTCAGAGTAGTCCAAGAAGTCCATCTACAGGCTTCTAGCTACATGACAGATGAGTCCAACATGTCCATATACTGAGAGCTTGCTACATGGCAGACAAGTCCAATATGTTCATATACAGAGAGCTACCTATTTGTCAGATCAGTCCAACATATCCATGTACAGTGAGCTAGCTACATGGTAGACAAGTCCAAAATGTCCATATAAAGAGAGCTAGCTACATGAAGGATAGAGCAACATTTCCATATAAAGAGTTCCAATGACAAGGCAGATAAGTCCAACTTGTCTGTATACAGAAAGCTAGCTACATGGCAGAATAGTGCAACATGTCCATATAAAGGGTACTAGCTACCCAGCTGATGAGTCAAACATGTCCATATACTGAGAGATTGTTACATGGCAGACAAGTCCAATATGTTCATACACAGAGGGAAAACTACTTGGCAGATCAGTCCAACATATCCATGTACAGTGAGCTAGCTACATGGCAGATGAGTCCAAAATGTCCATATACAGGGAGATAGCTACATGGCAGGTTAGTGCAACATATCTATATACAGAGTACGATCTACATTCATATGAATCCAACATGTCCCTATACAGAGAGTTAACTACATGACAGATACGTCCAACATTTGTATTTTTAGAGGGATATCTAAAAGGCAGATAGTCCAGCATGGCAATATACAGAGAGCTAGCTACATGGCTGAGCAGTGCAACATTTCCATAAAGAGAGTTCTAGCTACAAGGAAGATGAGTCCAAATTCTCTATATACAATGATCTTACTATATGGCAGAGTAGTGCAACAGTTCCATATAGAGATTTCGAGCTACATGGCAGATGAGTCCAACATGTCCATATACTGAGAGCTAGATACATGGCAGACAAGTCCAAAATGTTCATATACAGAGAGCTAGATCCATGGCAGAGTAGGGCAACATTTCCATATAAAGAGTTCTAGCTACATTGCAGATGAGCCCAACATGTCTATATACTGAGAACTAGCTACATGGCAGACAAGTCCAATATATTCATATATAGACAGCTAACTAGTTGGGAGATCAGTCCAA
>NW_006409046.1:407197-407778 GCF_000296735.1 Chrysochloris asiatica | reverse complement strand
GCAGATAAGTCCAACATGTCCATATACTGAGAGCTAGCTACAATACAGAGTAGTCCAACATGTCCATATACAGAGAGCTAGCTACATGGCAGATGAGACGAACATTTTCATATACAGAGAGCTATATTTCATGGCAGATCAGTCCAAAATGTCCATATACAGAGAGCTAACTACATGGCAGATGAGACCAACATGTTCATACACAGAGAGCTGGCTACATGGCTGTTCAGTCCAATGTGACCATGTACAGAGAGCTAGCCACATAGCAGAGTAGTCCATCATGTCCATATAAAGAGTTCTAACTATATGGCAGGTGACTCCAACAAGTCCATATACTGAGAGCTAGCTACATGGCAGAGTAATCCAATATGTCCATATATAAACTACTAGCTACACGGCACATGAGACCAACCTATCCATATACTGAAAGCTAGCTACATGGCAGATAAGTCCAACATGTGTATATATAGAGGACTAGCTACTGGGCAGATGAGTCTAATGTATCCATATACTGAAATCTAGCTACATAGTAGAGTAGTCCAATATGTACATATACAGAGTACTAGCTACATTGCAGATTA
>NW_006409046.1:405291-407097 GCF_000296735.1 Chrysochloris asiatica | reverse complement strand
ATAAGTCCAACATGTGTATATATAGAGGCCTAGCTACTGGACAGATGAGTCTAATGTATCCATATACTGAAATCTAGCTACATAGTAGAGTAGTCCAATATGTACATATACAGAGTACTAGCTACATTGCAGATTAGTCCAACGTGTCCATATCCTGAGAGCTAGCTACATGGCAGATAAATCCTACATGTGTATATATAGAGGACTATCTAGAAGGCAGATGAGTCCAACATGTCCATACACTGAGAGTTAGCTACGTGACAGAGTAGTCCAAAATGTCCATATACATGGAGCTAGCTACATGGAAGATGAGTCCAACATGTTCATACACAAAGCGCTAACTACATAGCTGATGAGGTCAACATGTCTATATACAGAGAGCTAGATACATGGCAGAGTATTCCAACATGTTCATATAAAGTGTTGTAGCTACATGGCAGATGAGTCCAAAATGTCCATATACTGAGAGCTGGCTACATGGCAGATAAGTCCAACATGTGTATATATAGAAGGCTAGCTGCAAGGCAGATGAGTCCAACATGTTCATACAGAGACAGTTGGCTACATGGCAGAATAATCCATCATGCCCATATACAGAGTTCTAGCTTCATGGCAGATAGTCCAACATGTCCATATACTGAGAGCTAGCTAAATGGCAGATAAGTCCAACATGCATCTATATGGAGGACTAGCTACTGGGCAGATGAGTCCAATGTGTCCATATACTGAAAGTTAGCTACATAGCATAGTAGTCCAATATGTACATATACAGAGTACTAGCTACATTGCGGATGAGTCCAACATGTCCATATCCTGAGAGCTAGCTACATGGCAGATAAGTCCTACATGTGTATATACAGAGGACTAACTAGAAGGCAGATGAGTCCAACATGTCCATACACTGAGAGCTTGCTACATGAAAGAATAGTCCAAAATGTCCATATACAGAGAGCTAGCTACATGGCAGATGAGTCCAACATGTTCATACACAGAGATCTGGCTACATGGCAGATGAGTCCAACATGTCCATATACTGAGAGCTACCTACATGGCAGAGTAGTCCAACTTGTCCATATACTGAGAGCTAGCTGCATGGTACAGTAGTCCAACATTTCCATATGTAGACTATTCGCTACATGGCAGATGAGTTACCTATATAGCAGATCAGTCCAACAAGTCTATATACAGAGTGCTAGCTTCATGGCTAATGAGTCCAACATGTCCATATACTGAGAGCTAGCTTCATGGCAAACAAGTCCAAAATTATCATATACATCGAGCTACCTATATGGCAGATCAGTCCACATATCCATTTACATAGAGGTTGCTACATGGCAGGTGATTCCAAAATATCCATATACAGAGAAAGCTACATGCAGGAGTAGTGCAACATGTCCATATAAAGAGTTCTAGCTACATGGCAGAGTAGTCCAACATGTCCATATAAAGAGAGCTAGTTACATGGCAGATGAGTCCAACATGTTCATACACAGAGAACGGGCTACATGACTGATGAATCCAATATGTCAATATACTGAGAGCAAGCTACATAGCAGATGAGTCCAATGTGTCTATATACTGTCAGCTAGCTACATGGCAGAGTAGTCCATCATGTCCATATACAGAGTAATAGCTACATGGCAGATGAGGGCAACATGTCTATAAACTGAGAGTTAGTAACATGGGCGAGTAGTCCAACATGTCCATATATACAGTATTAGCTACATGGCAGATGAGTCCAACATGTCCATATACTGAGAGCTAGCTCCTTGGCATAGTAGTCCAACATGTGCATACACAGAGTAC
>NW_006409046.1:401628-404407 GCF_000296735.1 Chrysochloris asiatica | reverse complement strand
AGAGTTCTAGCTACAAGGCAGATGAGTCCAACGTGTCCTTATACTGAGAGCTAGCTATATGGCATAGTAGTACAACATGTCCATATACAGAGTACTAGCTACATGGCAGATGAGTCCAGCATGTCCTTATACTGACAGTTAGCAACATGGCAGAGTAGTCCACCATGTCCATATATAGAGTATACGCTACAAAGCAGATGAGCTCAACATATCCATATACTGAGAGCTAGCTACATAGCAGATAATTCCAACATGTGTGTATATAGAGGACCAGCTACAATGCAGATGAGTCTGACATGTCCATATACTGAAAGCTAGCTACATGACAGAGTAGTCCCACATGTCCATATATAGAGTACTAGCTACGTGGCAGAGAAGTACAACATGTCCATATACTGAGAGCTAGTTGCAAGGTAGAAAATCCAAAATGTGTATATTTAGAGTAATAGTTGCAAGGCAGGTTAGTCCCACATGTCCATAATCTGAGAGCTAGCTACATTGCAGAATAGTCCATCATGTGCATACACAGAGTACTGGCTATATGGCAGATGAGTCCAACATGTCCATATACTGAGAGTTAGCTACCCGGCAGAGTAGTAAAACATGTCCATATATAGAGTACTAGCTACATGAGAGATGAGTCCAACATGTGTACATATAGAGGGCTAGCTACAAGGCAGAGGAATTCGACATGTTATACACAAATAGATGGCTACATGGCTGATAAGTCCAACATGTCCATATACTGAGACGGAGCTACATGGCAGACAAGTCCAATAGGTTCATAAACAGAGAGTTACCTACATGGCAGATCAGTCCAATATATCCATTCTCAGAGAGCTTCCTACATGGCAGATGAACGTAAAATGTCCATATACAGAGAGTTAGCAACATGGCAGATTGGTGCAACATTTCCATATACAGATTTCTAGCTTCATGACAGATGAGTATAACATGTCCATATACCAAGAGCTAGCTACATGACAGAGTACTCAAGCATGTCCATATAAAGAGAACTAGCTACATGATAGATGAGTACAACATGTTCATATACTGAGTTTTATTCACTTGGGAGATGAGTACAACATGTGCATATTTAGAGGGCTAACTACAAGGCAAATAAGTCCAACATGTTCATACACAGAGACCTGGCTACATGACTGATGAGGCCAACATGTCCATATACTGAGAGCTAGATACATGTCAGACAAGTCAAATATGTTCATATACAGAGAGCTACCTATATGCCAGGTCAGTCCAACATATCCATGCACAGAGAGCAAGCTACATGGCAGACAAGTCCAAAATGTCCATATACATACAGCTAGCAACATGGCAGGGTAATAACACATTTCCATATACAGAGTTCTAGCTACATGACAAATGAGTCCAACGTGTCCATATAGTGAAAGATAGCAACATGGCAGAGTAGTCCAACATGTCCAAATGCAAAGTTCTAGCTACATGGCAGATGAGTACAACGTGTCCATATACTGATAGCTAGCTACATCACAGAGTAATCCAACATGTCCATATACAGAGTACTAGCTACATGGCAGATGACTCCAACACATCCATATACTGAGAGTTAACTACATGGCAGAGGAGTCCAACATGTGTATATATAGTGGGATAGCTAAGAGTCCAAGATGTTCATACTGAGAGAGTTGGCTACATGGCTAATGTGTCCATCATGTCCATATTTTGAGAGCTAGCTACATAGCAGACAAAGCCAATATGTTCATATTCAGAGAGCTACTTACATGGCAGTTCAGTCCAACATATCCAAGCACAGAGACCTAACTACAATGCAGACAAGTCCAAACATCCATATACTGAGAGCGAGCTACAGGGCAAGTTAGTACAATAATTCATTGTACAGAACTCTAGTAAAAAGGCAGATGAGTCCAACTTGTCCATATAAAGAGAGTTAGCTACATGCACGGTAGTTCAACATTTCCATATGTAGAGCTCGAGTTACAAAGCAGATGAATCCAACTTGTCCATATACTGAGAGCTAGCTGCATGGCAGAGTAGTCTAACATGTCCATATACAGTGTACTAGCTACATGGCAGATGAGTCCAATATGTCTATATACTGAGAGCTAGCTACATGGCAGGGTAGTGCAACATTTCCATATACAGAGTTCTAGCTACAAGTCAGATGAGTCCATGGCAGGGTAGTGCAACATTTCCATATACAGAGTTCTAGCTACGTGGCAGATGTGTCCAACGTGTCCATATACTGAGAGCTAGCTACATGGCAGAGTAGTCAAACATGTCCATATACAAAGTTGTAGCTACATGTTAGATGTTTCCAGCGGGTCCATACACTGAAGCTACCTACATGGCAGACAAGTCAAATATGTTCATATACAGAGAGCTACCTACATGGCAGATCAGTCTAATATATCCAAATACAGACAGCTAACTACATGGCAGAGGAGTCCAAAGTGTCCATATACAGAGAGCTAGCTACATGGCAGGGTAGAGCAACATTTCCATATACAGATTTCTACCTACAAAGCAGATGAGTCCCATTTGTCTATGTACAGAGAGATAGCTACATGACAGACTAGTCCAACATGTCCATATAAAGAGTACTAGCTACCTGGCTAATGAGTCCAACATGTCCATATACTGAGAGTTAGCTACATGGCAGAGAAGTCCAATATGTTCATGTACAGAGAACTTGCTTCATGGCAGGGTATTGCAACATTTCCATATACAGAGTTCTATCTACAAATCAGATGAGTCCAACTTGTCTATATTAAGAGAC
>NW_006409046.1:396504-400833 GCF_000296735.1 Chrysochloris asiatica | reverse complement strand
TTCTAGTAAAAAGGCAGACTAGTCCAACTTGTCTATATAAAGAGAGCTAGCTATATGGCACGGTAATGCAACATTTCCATATACTGAGTTCTAGTTACAAGGCAGATGAGTCCAACTTGTCCATATACTGAGAGCTAGCTACATGGCAGAGTAGTCCAACATGTCCAAATACAGGATACTAGCTACATGGTAGATGAGTCCAACATGTCTATATACTGAGCGGTAGCTACATTGCAGACAAGTGCAATATGTTCATATAGAGAGCTATCTACTTGGGAGATCAGTCCAACATATCCATGTACATCAAGCTAACTACATGGTAGAAAACTCCACCGTGTCTATATACTGAGAGCTAGCTACATGGCAGAGTAGTCAAACATGTCCATATACCGAGGTGTAGCTAAATGCAGATGTTTCCAACGTGTCCATACACTGAAGCTACCTACATAGCAGACAAGTCAAATATGTTCATATACAGAGAACTACCTACATGGCAGATCAGTCTAATATATCCATGTACAGAGAGCTAACTATGTGGCAGACGAGTCCAAAGTATCCATATACAGAGAGGTAGCTACATGGCAGGGTAGTGCAACATTTCCATATACAGAGTTCTAGCTATAAGGAAGATGAGTCCCACGTTGTCTAAATACAGAGAGCTAGCGACATGGCAGGGTAGTGCAACATTTCCATATACAGTGTTCTAGCTACATGGCAGATGTGTCCAACGTGTCCATATACTGAGAGCTAGCTACATGACAGAGTAGTCCAACATGTCCATATAAAGAGTACTAGCTACCTGGCTAATGAGTCCAATATGTCCATATATGAGAGCTAGCTGCTTGGCAGAAAATCCAATACGTTCATATAGAAAGCTTTCTACGTGTCTGGGTAGTGCAACATAATCATATATAGAGTTCTAGCTACATGGCAGATGTGTCCGATGAGTCCATATACTGAGAGGTAGCTACATGGCAGAGTAGTACAAAATGTCTATATACAGGCTACTAGCTACATGGCAGATGAGTCCAAAATGTCCATATACTGAGAGGTTGCTACATGTCAGACAAGTCCAATGTGTTCATATACAGAAAGCTACCTACTTGGCAGAGCAGTCCAACATATCCATGTATAGAGATCTAGCTACATGGTAGATGAGTCCAAAATGTTCATATAAAGAGAGCTAGCTACATGAAAGGGTAGTGCAACATTTCCATATACAGAGTTCTAGCTACAAGGCAGATGAGTCCAACTTTGTCTATATACAGAGAGCTAGCGACATGACACAGTAGTGCAACATTTCTATATAGAGTTCGAGCGACAAGGCAGATGATTCCAACTTGTTTATATACAGAGAGCTAGCTACATGGCAGAATAGTGCAACATGTCCATATACAGGGTACTAGCTACCTGACTGATGAGTCCAACATATCCATATTCTCAGAGATAGTTACATGGCAGACATGTCCAATATGTTCATATAAAGAGTGCTAGCTACTTGGCAGATCAGTCCAACATATCCATGTACAGTGAGCTAGCTACATGGCATATGAATCCAAAATGTCTATATACAGAGAACAAGCTTCATGGCAGGGTAGTGCAACATTTCTATATAGAGAGTACTATCTTAATGGCAGATGAGTCCATCATAACCATATACAGAGAGTTCACTACATGGCAGATGAGTCCAACATGTGTATATTTAGAGGGCTAGCTAAAAGGCAGATGAGTCCAACATGTCTCTATACAGAGATATAGCTACATAGCAGGGGACTGCAACAATTCCATGTAAAATGTTCTAGCTACATGGCAGATGTGTTCAATGTGTCTACATATTGAGAGCTAGCTACATGGCAGAACAGTCCAAAATGTCCATATACAGGTACTTGCACATGGCAAATGAATCCAACCTGTCCATGTACTGAGAGCTAGCTAAATGGCAGACAAGTCCAAAATGTTCATATAGGGTGAGCTTACTACAAATCAGATCAGTCCAACATATCCATGTACAGAGAGCTAGCTACATGGCAGATGAGTCCAAAATGTCCATATACAGATAAACAGATACATGGCAGGGCAGTGCAACATTTCCATATACCGAGTTCTAGCTACATGGCAGACGTGTCCAACATATCCATATATTGAGAGCTAGCTACATGACAGACAAGTCCAATATGTTCATATACAGAGTACTAACTACATGGCAGATAAGTCCAACATGTCCATATACAGGGTATTAGCTACATGGCAGATGGGTCCAACTTGTATATATACAGAGAGCTAGTTACATGGCAGCATAGTGCAACATTTCCATATGCAGAGTTCTAGCTACAAGGAAGAAGAGTCCAACTTTTCCAAATACTGAGAGCTATGTACATGGCAGAGTAGAGCAACATGAACATATACAGGGTACTAGCTACCTGGCTGACGAGTCCAACATGTCCATGTAATGAGAGCTAGCTACATAGCAGGCAATTCCAATATATTCATAAAGAGAGAGCTAACTAATTGGCATTTCAGTCAACATATCTATGTAGAGTGAGCTAGCTACATAGCAGATGAGTCCAAAATGTCCATATACAGGTAGATAACTACATGGCATGGTAGTGCAACATGTCCATACACAAAGTTCTATCTACAAGAAGATGAGTCCAACTTGTCTATATACAGAGACCTAGCTACATGGCAAAGTAGTGCAGCATTTCCATGTACAGAGTTCTAGCTACAAAGAAGATAAGTCCAGCATGTCTATATTGAGTGAGCTAGTTATATGGCAGGATAGTGCAACATGTCCACATAGAGGATACTAGCTACATGGCAGATGAGTCCAACTTGTCCATATACTGAGAGCCAGCTACAGGGCAGACAAGTCCAATATGTTCATATACAGAGAGCTACCTACATCGCAGACCAGTCCATTATGTCCATATATAGAGAGCTACATACTTGTCAGATCAGTCCAAAATATCCATGTACAGAGAGCTAACTACATGGCAGACGAGTCCAAAATGTCCATATACAAAGAGCTAGCCACAAGAAGGGTAGTGCATCATTTACATATACACAGTTCTAGCTACAAGACAGATGAGTCCATCTTATCTATATACAGCGAGCTAGCTACATGGCAGAGTAGTGCAACATTTCAATACACAGAGTTCTAGCTACATGGCAGATGAGTCCAACGTGTCCATAGATTGAGAGCTTACTACATGGCAGACAAGTCCAATATGTTCATATACAGAGAGCTACATACTTGTGAGATCAGTCAAACATATCCATGTACAGAAAGCTAGCTACTTAGTAGACGAGTCCAAATTGTCCATATATAGAGAGCTAGTCACATGGCAGGGTAGTGCCACATTTCCATATACAGAGTTCTAGGTACAAGGCAGACATGTCCAAAGTGTTCATATACTGAGAGCTAGCCACATGGCAGAGTAGTACAACATGTCAATATACAGGGTATTAGCTACATCGCAGAGGAGTCCAACATGTTCATATACTGAGAGTTAGCTACATGGCTGAAAAATCCAATATGTTCATATACAGAGAGCTACCTACTTGGCAGATCAATCCGACATTTTCATGTACAGAGAGCTAGCTACATTTCAGACGAGTCCAAAATGTCCATGTACAAAGAGCTAGCTACATGACAGGGCAATGCAACATTTCCATATAAAGAGTTCGAGCTGCAAGGCAGATGAGTCCAACTTGTCTATCTGCAGAGAGCTAGGTACATGGGAGAATAGTGAAACTTTTCCATTTACAGAGTTCTAGCTACATGGCAGTTGTGTCCAGCTTGTCCATATACTGAGAGTTAGTTACATGGCAGACAAGTCCAATAAGTTAATATACAGAGAGCTACCTACTTCACAAATCAGTGTAACATATCCATGTACAGAAAGCCAGCTACCTGGCAGATGAGTCCAATATGTCCATATACAGACAGCTAGCTACCTGGCAGGGTAGTGCAACATTTCCATACACAGAGTTCTAGCTACAAGGAAAATGAGTCCAACTTGTCTATGTATAGAGACCTAACTACATGGCAGGGTAGTGCAACATTTCGATATACAGAGTTCCAGCTACAAGACAGATTAGTCCAACTTGTCTATATAGAGAAAGCTAGCCACATGGCAGAGTAGTGCAACACTTCCATATACATAGTTCTAGCTACATGACAGATGTGTCCGTCATGTCCATATACTGAGAGATAGCTACATGGCAGAATACTCCAACATGTCCATATTCAGGGTAGTAGCTACATGGCAGATGTGTCCAACGTGTCCATATACTGAGAGACACCTACAGGGCAGACTAGTCCAATAT
>NW_006409046.1:393807-395478 GCF_000296735.1 Chrysochloris asiatica | reverse complement strand
AGAGAGCTACCTACTTGGCAGATCGATCCAACATATCCATGTAGAGAGAGCTAGCTTCATGGCAGAAGAGTAAAAAAATGTTCATATACAGGTAGCTAGCTACCTGGTAAGGTAGGGCAACATTTCCATACACAGAGTTCTAGCTACAAGGCAGATGAGTCCAAATTTTCTATATACAGAGAGCTAATTACATGGCAGATTACTCCAACATGTCCATTTTCACAGTTCTAGCTACATGGCAGATGTGTACAATGTTTCCGTATAATGAGAGCTAGTTAAATGGCAGAGAAGTCCAATATGTACATATTCTGAGAGCTACCTACTTTGCAGATAAATCCAACATATACATACACAAAGAGCAAGCTACATGTCACATGATTCCAAAATGTCCATATACAGAGAGCTAGCTACATGGCAGGGTATACAATATTTCCATTTACAGAGTTCCAGCAACAAGGAAGATGACTGCAAGTTGTCTATATACAGAGAGCTAACTACATGGGAGGGTAGTGCAACATTTTCATATACAGTGTTCTAGATACATGACAGATATGTCCAACATATCCATATACAGAGAGCTAGCTACAAGGCAGAAAAGTCCAGTATGTTCATAAACAGATAGCTAACTACTTGGCAGATCAGTCCAACATATCCATGTAGAGAGAGCAAGCTACATGGCAGACGAGTCCAAAATCTCCATATAAAGAGAGCTAGCTTCATGTCAGGGTAGTGCAACATTTCTATATACAGAGTTCTATCTACAAGGCAGATGAGTCCAACTAGTCTATATACAGAGAGCTAGCTACATGACAGAGTAGTGCAGAATTTCCATATACAGAGTTCTAGCTACATGGCAGATGTGTCCAAAGTGTCCATATACTGAGAGCTAGCTACATGGCTGAGTAATACAACATGTCCATATACAGAGTACTAGCTACATCGCAGAGGAGTCCAACATGTCTATATACTGAGAGCTAGCTACATGGCAGACTAGTCCAATACGTTCATATACAGAGAGATACCTAATTGGCAGGTCAATCCAACATATCCATGTACAGAAAGCTAGCTACATGTCAGACGAGTACAAAATGTCCATATACAGAGTTCTAGCTACAAGGCAGATGACTGCAACTTGTCTATATACAGAGAGCTAACTACATGGCAGGGTAGTTCATCATTTCCATCTACAAAATTCTAGCTACAAGGCAGATATATCCAATGTGCCCATATACTGAGAGCTAGCTACATGGCATAGAAGACCAATATGTTCATATACAGAGAACTACCTACTTGTCAGATCAGTTCATCATATCCATTTACAGAGAGTTACCTATATGCAGAAGAGTCCAAAATGTCCATATAGAGAGCTAGTTACATGGCAGGGTCATGCAACGTTTCCATATACAAAGTTCTAGGTAAAAGGCAAATGATTCCAACTCGTCAATATACAGAGAGCTAGCTACATGGTAGAGTAGTGCAACATTTTCATATACTATGAGCTAACTACACGGCAGACAAGTCCAATATGTTCATATACAGAAAGCTTCTATCATGGAGGGCAGCAATTAACTGTGTGCGACAACTGCACAGACCTGGTGGAGGTGTTAAATGAAACCCAGACCACAGAGCAGCGGGGTGAGAGATGTTTGGAGATCAGGTAGATGGGGAGAC
>NW_006409046.1:392235-393707 GCF_000296735.1 Chrysochloris asiatica | reverse complement strand
TAGCTACATGGCAGACGATAACAAAATATCCATATACAGAGTTAGCTACATGGCAGGGGAGTGCAACATTTCCATATACAAAGTTCTATGTAAAAGGCAGATCAGTCCTACTTGTCTATATACAGAGAGCTAGAAACATGGCAGAGTAGTGCAACATTTTCATATACAGAGTTCCTGCTACATGGCAGATGTGGCCAAAGTGTTCAATTACTATGAGCTAGCTACACAGAAGAAAAGTTGAATATGTTCATATAGAGAGAGCTACTTACTTGGCAGATCAGTCCAAGATTTCCATGTACAGAGAGTTAGCTACTTGGCAAAAGACTACAAAATGTCCATATACAGAAAGATATATATGTCTATATACAGAGAGCTAGCTACAAGGCAGTGTAATACAACATTTCAATATACAGAGTTCTAGCGACATGGCAGACATGTTCAACGTGTCCATATACTGAGAACTAGCTAGATGGCAGACAATTACAATACGTTCATATAGAGAGAGATAGATACATGACAGGATACTGCAACATTTCCATATACAGAGTTATAGCTACAAGGCAGATGAGTCCAACTTGTCTATATAGAGAGAGCTAGCTCCCTGGCAGAGTAATCCAACATGTCCATATACTGAGAGCTAGCTATATAGCAGACAAGTCCTATATGTTCATATAGATACAGCTACCTACTTGACAGTTCGGTCCAACATATCCATGTACAGAGAGCTATCTACATGGGAGACGAGTACAAAATGTCCATATACAGAGAGGTAGCTACATGGCAGAGTATTGCAACATGTCCATATACAGGATACTAGCTTCATGGCAAATGAGTACAACATGTTCCTATGCTGAGAGGTAGTTACATGGTATAGTAGTGAAACATTTTCATACGCAGAGTTGAAGGTACAAAGCAGATAAGTCCATCTTGTCTATATAATGAGATGTACCTACATGGCAGACAAGTCCAATATATTCATATACAGAGAGCTACCTACTTGGAAAATCATTCCAACATATCCACGTACAGAGAGCTAGATACATGGCAGACGAGTCCAAAATGTCCATATACAGAGAGCTAGCACCATGGCAGAGTAGTTCAACATTTCCATGTACAGAGTTCTAGCTATATAGCAGATGTGTCCATTGTGTCCATATAATGAGTGCCACCTACATGGCAAATAAGTCCAACATATCCATGTACAGAGAGCTAGCTACATAGTAAATGTGTCTAACGTGTCCATATACTGAGAGCTAACTTCATGGCAGATCATTCCAAAATAACCATGCACAGAGAGTTAGCTACATGTTAGATTAGTCCAAAATGTCCATATACAGAGAGCTAGCTATATGGTAGAGTAGCGCATCATTTGCATATACAGAGGTCAAGCTACATGGCAGACGAGTCCAAAGTGCTCATATACTGAGAACTAGCTACATGGCAGAGTAGTTCAACATGTCCATATAAAGAGT
>NW_006409046.1:389377-392135 GCF_000296735.1 Chrysochloris asiatica | reverse complement strand
TGCTGCACAGGAACTTTTTAAAGTATTGAAGAACTGAGATGTCAGCTTGAGGACTAAGGTGTGCCTGACCCAAATCATGGTATTTTCAATAACCTCATATGGATGTGAAAGCTGCACACTGAATAAGGAAGATCGTATAGGAATTGATGCCTTTGAGTTGTGGTGTTGGAGGAGAATATGGAAAGTGCCATGGACTGCCAAAACAACCAATAGATCTATTTTGGAAGAAGTGCAACCAGAGTGTTCCTTGGAGGCCAAGATGGCTAAGTTTTGTCTCTCAAACTCTGGACACATTGTCCGGAGAAAACAGTCACTGGAGAAGGATGTTATGCTGGGTAAGGTGGAGGGTCAGATAAAAAGAGGAAGAACCCCAACGAGATGGATCAGCCAGGTGACATCATTAATCATGTCAAGTGTGGCGGCGGTAGTGAGGTTGGCCCAGGATAGGACATTGTTTCATTCTGCTGTGCATGGGGTCGCTATGAGTTGGTTCTGAATCGATGACACCTGACAACAACAACAACAACCTACTTGGCAGATCAGTCCAACATATCCATGTACAGAGAGCTAGGAACATGGCAAAAGAGTCCAAAATGTTCATATACAGAGAGATCGCTACATGGCAGTGTAGAGCAACATTTTCATATACAGAGTTCTCGCTAAAAGTCAGATGAGTCCAATTTGTCTATATACAGAGAGCTAGCTACATGGCAGTGTAGTGCAACACTTCAATATACAGAGTTCTAGCTACATGGCAGATATGTCCAACGTGTCCATATACTGAGAACTAGCTACATAGCAGAGAATTATAATATATTCATATACAGAGAGCTACCTATTAGCAGATCAGTCCAACATATCCATGTATAGATAGCTAGACACATGCAACATTCCATATATGGAGTTCTAGGCACAAGGCAGATGAGTCCAAAATGTCCATATACAGAGTACTAGCTACATGGCAGAATAGTGCAACATTGCCATCTACAGAGTTGTAGGTACATGGGAGATATGTCCAACGTGTCCATATATTGAGAGCTACCTACATGGCAGAGAAGTCCAATATGTTCATATACAGAGAGCTAGCTATTTGACAGATCAGTCCAACATATCCATGTACAGAGAGCTAGCTACATAGTAAATGTGTCTAACGTGTCCATATACTGAGAGCTAACTTCATGGCAGATCATTCCAAAATAACCATGCACAGAGAGTTAGCTACATGTTAGATTAGTCCAAAATGTCCATATACAGAGAGCTAGCTATATGGTAGAGTAGCGCATCATTTGCATATACAGAGGTCAAGCTACATGGCAGACGAGTCCAAAGTGCTCATATACTGAGAACTAGCTACATGGCAGAGTAGTTCAACATGTCCATATAAAGAGTACTAACTTCCTGGCTTATGAGTCCAACATGTCCATATACTGAAAGCTAGCTTCATAGCAGACAAGTCCAATATGTTCATATACAGAGAGCTACATATTTGGCAGATCAGTCCAACATATCCATTTACAGAGAGCTAGCTACATGGCAGACGAGTCCAGAATGTCCATATACATAGAGCTGGCTGCATGGCAGGGTAGTGCAACATTTCCATTTACAGAGTTCTACCTACAAGACAAATGAGTCCAACTTGTCTATATAAAGAGAACTAGCTATATAGCAGGGTAGTGCAACATTCCCATATACAGGGTTTAAAATGTCCACATACAGAGAGGTAGCTACATGGCAGGGTACTGCAATATTTCCATTTATGGAGTTCTACCTACAAAGCAGATGAGTCCAACTTGTCTATATATTTAGAGATAGTTATGTGGCACAGCAGTGTAACATTTCAATATACAGAGTTCTAGATACATGGCAGATGTGTCCAACGTGTCCATATACTGAGAGCTAGCTACATTGCAGAGTAGTCCAACATGTCCATGTACAGGGTACTAGCTACATGGCCGATGATTCCAACTTGTCTCTATACAGAGAGATAGCAACATGGCAGATGAGTACAATATGTCAATATACTGAGAGCTAGCTACATGGCACAGTAGTCCAATATGTTCATATACAGAGTGCTACCTACTTGGCAGATCATTTGAACATATATAAAGAGAGCTAGTTACATGGCATGGTAGTGTAACATTTCAATATACATGTTCTAGATACATGGCAAATGTGTCCAACATGTCCATATACTGAGAGCTAGCTACATGGCAGAGTAGTTCAACATTTCCATATAAAGCGTTCTAGCCACATGGCACATGTGTCCAACGTGTCATATACTGAGACCTAAATACATGACAGAACATTCCAACATTTCCATATACAGAGTTCTAGCTACATGGCAGATGAGTCCAACTTGTACATATACAGACAGCTAGCTACATGGCAGTGTAGCCCAAAATATCCATGCAGAGAGAGCTACCTACATGTCAGCTGAGTCCAAAATGTCCATATACAGAAAGCTAGATACATGACAGGGTAATGCACCATTTCCATATACAGAGTTCTAGCTACAAAACAAATGAGTCCAACTTGTCTATATACAGAGAGCTAGCTACATGGCAGAGTAGTCCAACATGTTCATATACAGAGTACTAGCTACATGGAAGACAAGTCCAAAATGACCATATACAGAGAGCTAGCGACATATCAGGGTAATGCAACATTTCCATATACAAAATTCTAGCTACAACGCAGATGAGTCCAACTTGTCTATATACAGAGAGCTAGCTACATGGCAGGGTAGTGCAACATTTCC
>NW_006409046.1:387895-389277 GCF_000296735.1 Chrysochloris asiatica | reverse complement strand
TCCATATACAGACTTTAGCTACATGTCAAATGTGACCAACGTGTCCATATACTGAGAGCTAGCAACATGGAAGAAAAGTCCAATATGTTCATATACAGAGAGCTACCTACTTGGCAGATGAGTCCAACATATGCATATACAGAGAGCTAGCTACATGGCAGCTGAGTCCAAAATGTCTATATATAGAGTGCTAGCTAAATGGAAGGAGGTGTTTCTTTTCCATATACAGAGTACTAGCTAAAAGGCAGAGGAGTCATACTTGTACATGTACAGAGAGCTAGCTACATAGTAGGGTAGTACAACATTTCCATATATGGATTTTAGCTACATGGAATTTGTGTCCACCATGTACATATACTGAGAGCTAGCTACATGGCAGAGTAGTCCAAAATATCCATGCACAGAGAACTATCTACATGTGAGCCGAATCCAAAATGTCCATATACAGAGAGCTAGCTACATGTCAGGGTAATGCAACATTTCCATATATAGTGTTCTAGCTACAAGACTGAGGATTTCAACTTGTCTATATACAGAGAGCTAGCTACATGGCAGGGTTATACAATATTTCCATATACAGAGTTCTAGCTACAAGGTAGATGAGTCCAACTTCCTGTATACAGAGAGCTAGCTACATGGCAGACAAGTTCAAAATGTTCATATACAGAGAGCTAGCTACATGGCAGGATATTGCAACATTTCCATATAAAGATTTCTAGCTACAAGGTAGATGAGTCCAACTTGTCTATATACAGAAGGCTAGCTACATGGTTGAGTAGTGTATCATGTCCATTTACGGAGGTCAAGCTACATGCCAGATGAGTCCAAAGTTCTCATATACTGATAGCTAGCTCCCTGGCAGAGTAGTCCAACTTGTCCATATATTGAGAGATAACTATACAGCAGACAAGTCCTATATGTTCATATAGATAGAGCTACCTACATGTCAGATTGGTCCAACATATCCATGTACAGAGAGCTATCTACATGGGAGACAAGTCCAAAATGTCCATATACAGAGAACTAGCTACATGGCAGAGTAGTGCAACATATCCATGTACAAACTTCTAGCTACATGGCAGTTGTGTCCAACGTATCCATATTCAAAGAGCTACCTACATGGCAGATCTGTCCAAAATATCTATGCACAGAGAGCTAGCTAGCTACATGTCAGACTAGTCCAAAATGTCCATTTCCAGAGAGCTAGCTACATGGCAGAGTAGTGCAACATTTCCATATACAGAGTTCAAGCTACATGGCAGATGAGTCCAACTTGTCTATGTAAGAGAGCTAGCTACATGGCAGTGTAGTGCAACATTTCCATATACAGACTTTAGCTACATGTCAAATGTGACCAACGTGTCCATATACTGAGAGCTAGC
>NW_006409046.1:381554-387305 GCF_000296735.1 Chrysochloris asiatica | reverse complement strand
AAGGAAGATGAGTCCAACTTGACTATATACTGAGAGCTAGCTACATGGCAGACAAATCCAATATGTTCATATACAGAGAGCTACCTACTTGGCACATCAGTGCAACATATCCACGTACAGAGAGCTATCTACATGGTAGACGACTCGACAATGTCCATATACAGAGACATAGCTACATGGCATGGTAGTGCAACATTTCCATATACAGAGTTCTAGCTACAAGGCAGATGATTACAAAAAGTCCATATACAGAGAGCTAGCTACATGGCAGGGTAGTACAACATTCCCATATACAATGTTGTAGCTACAAGGCAGATGACTTCAATTTGTCTATATACAGAGAGGTAGCTACAAGGCAGAGTAGGGCAACATTTACATATACAGAGTTTTAGCTACAATGCATATTTGTCAAACTTGTCCATATACTGAGAGCTACCTACAGGGCAGTTCAGTCCAAAATATGCATGAAAAGAGAGCTAGATACATGGCAGACAAGTCCAAAATGTCCATATACAGAGAGCTACCAACATAGCAGATCAGACCAATATATCCTTGTTCAGAGAGCTAGTTACATGGCAGATGAGTGTAAAGTGTCCATATACAGAGAGCTAGCTACATGGCAGGGTAGTGCAACATTTCCATTTACAGAGTTCTAGCTACAAGGCAGATGATTACAACTTGTTTATATACAGAGAGCTAGCTGCATGGTAGTGTAGTGCAACATTTCCATATACAGAGTTCTAGCTACAAGTCAGATGTGTCCAACTCGTCTTTATGCAGAGACCTAGGCACATGGCAGGATCGTGCAACATGTCCATATACAGGGTATTATCTACATGGCAGATGAGTACAACATGTCTATTTACGGAGTGCTTGCTACATGGCAGACTACTCCAATATGTTCTTATACAGAGACCTACCTTGTTGACAAATCAGTCCAACATATCCAAATGGCATACGAGTTCAAAATGTCCATAAACAGAGAGCTACCTACAGGGAAGTGTAGTCCAACATTTCCATATATAGAGATGTGGCTACATGGCAAATGTGACCAACGTGTCCATATACTGAGAGCTATCTACATGACAGCACAGTCCAACATGTCCATATACAGGGTATTAGCTACATGACAGATGAGCCCAACATGTCTATATACTGAGTGCTTGATACAGGGCAGACAAGTCCAATATGTTCATATACAGAGACCTACCTTCTTGACAGATCAGACCAACATATCCAAATGGAATATGAGTCCAATATGTCCCTAAACAGAGAGTTACCTACATGGCAGGAGAGTGCAACATTTCCATATACAGAGTTGTAGCTACATGACAAATGTGACCAATGTATCCATATACTGAGAGCTACCTACATGGCAGAGTAGTCAGACATGTCAATATACAGAGTACTAGCTACATGGCAGATATGTCCAACATGTCCATATACTTAGAGTTAGCTACATGGTAGACAAATCCAATGTGTTCATATACAGAGAGCTAGCTGCATGGCAGGGTAGTGCAACATTTCCATATAGAGAGTTCTAGCTGCATGGCAGATGTGTCCATCGTGTCCATATACTGAATGCTAGAAACATGACAAAGTAGTCCAACATGTCCATATGCAGAGTATTAGCTACATGGCAGATCAGTCCAACACATCCATATACAGATTATTAGCTACATGGCAGATATGTCCAATGTGTCCATATACTGAGGTCCAACAAGTCCATATACAGGGTATTAGCTACAAGGCAGATGAGTTCAACATGTCCATATACTGAGAACTAGCTGCACGGCAGACAAGTCCAAAATGTCAATATACAGAGAGCTAGCTACAATGCAGGGAAGTGGAACATTTCCATATACAGAGTTCTAGCTACATGGCAGAAGTATCCAACGTGTCCATATACTGAGAGCTAGCTACATGACAGAGTAGTCTAACATGTCCATATGCAGTGTAGTATCTACAAGGCAGATGAGTCCAACATGTCCATATACTAAGAGGTAGCTCCATCGCAAACAAGTCCAATATGTTCATATACAGAGAGATACCTACTTGGCAGATCAGTTCAACGTATCCATGTACCCAGAGCTTGCTACATGGCAGACGAGTCTAAAATATCCATTTACATAAAGCTAGCTACATGGAGACGTAGTGCAACATTTCTAATTACAGAGTTCTAGCTACAGGGCAGATGATTCAAACTTGTCCATGTAGAGTTAGCTAGCTACATGGCAGTGAAGTGCAACATTTACATATACAGAGTGGTAGCTACATGGCACATGAGTCTGTATGCAGAGACCTAGCTACATGGCAGGGTAGTGCAACATTTCAATATACATAGTACTAGCTACAAGGCAGATGAATCCAACCTGTACATATACTGAGAGCTACATACATGGCAGACCAGTCCAACATATCCATGTACAGAGAGCTAGCTACTTGGAAGACAGTCCAAAATGTCCATATACAAGAGAGCTAGCTACATGGCAAGGTAGTGTAGCATTTCCATATACAGAGTTCTAGGTATATAGCAGATGTGTCCAATATGTCCAGATATGGAGAGCTAGATACATGGCATATCAGTCCAAAATATCCATGCACAGAGAGCTAGCTACATGTCACACGAGTCCAATAAGCCATATACAGAATGCTAGCTACATGGCAGAATAGTGCATCACTTCCATATCCAGAATTCAAGCTACATGGCAGATGAGTCCAAAGTGTTCAAATATTGAGAGCTAGCTACATGGCAGCTTGGTACAACATATTTATATACAGAGTTCTTGCTACATGGCAGATGTGTCCAACATGTCCATATCCTGAGAGCTTGCTACATGGCAGACAAGTCTAATATGATCATATACTGAGAGCTACCTACTTGACAGATCAGTCCAACATATCCATGTACAGATAGCTAGCTACATGGCAGATGAGTCCAAATGTCCATATACAGAGAGCTAGTTGCATGGCAGGTTAGTGCAATAATGCAGATACAGATTTCTAGCTACAAGGCAAATGAGTCCAACTTGTCTATATACAGAGAGCTAGCTACATGGCAGTGTACTGCAACATTTCCATATACAGAGTACTAGCTACATGGCAGATGTGTCCAAAGTGTTCATATACTTAGAGCTTGCTACATGGCAAAGTATTCCAACGTGTCCATATACAGGGTACTAGCTACATGGCAGATGAGTCCAACATGTCCACATACTGAGAGCAAAGGAGTGCAAACTGTCCATAACAGAGAGCTAGCTATATGGCTGGGTAGTGCAACATTTCCATATACAGTGTTCTAGCTACAAGGCAGAGGAGTCCAACAGTTCTAAATAGTGACAGCGAGCTACATGGCAGACAAGTCCAATATTTTCATATAGAGGGAGCTTCCTACTTGGCAGATCAGTCTAACATATCCCTGTACAGAGAGCTAGCTACATGGCATACGAATCCAAAATGTCCAAATACAGAGAACTAGCTACATGGCAGAGGAGTGCAACATTTCCATATACAGAGTTCTAGCTACAAGGCAAATGAGTCCAACTTGTGTATGCACAGAGAACTAGCAACATGACTGGGTAGTGCAACATTTCCATGTACAGAGTTCTAGCTACATGTCAGATGTGTCCAACGTGTCCATATTCTGAGAGCTATCGACATGGCAGAGTAGTCCAACATGTCCATATGCAGCGTACTAGCTACTGGCAGATGAGTCCAACTTGTTAATTTACTGAGAGCTTCCTACATGGCAGACAAGTCAAATATGTTTACATAGAGAGCTAGCTAAATGGCAGTGAAATGCAAATTTTCCATATACAGAGTTTTAGCTACATGGGAGATGTGTCTAACGTGTCCATATACTGAGAGCTATTTACATGACAGAGTAGTCCAACATGTCCATATGCAGGGAACTAGCTTCATGGCAGATGAGTCCAACATGTCCATACACTGAGAGCTACCTCCATGGTAGTTAAGTCAAATATATTCATATACAGAGAGATACCTACTCGGCAAATCAGTTCCACATATCCATGTACAGAGAGCTAGCTACATGGCAGACGAGTCCAAAATGTCCATATACAGAGAGCTAGCTATATGGCAGGATATTCCAACATTTCCATAAACAGTGTTCTAGCTAAAAGGCAGAGAATTCCAACTTGTCTATGTACAGAGTGGTAGCTACATGGCAAGGTAGTGAAACATCTCCATATACAGAGTTCTAGCTACAAGGCAGATGAGTCCAAATTGTCTATATGCAGAGAGCTAGCTACATGACAGGTTAATGCAACATTTCCATGTACAGAGTTCTATCTACATGGCAGATGTGTCCAACATGTCCATATACTGAGCGCTAGCTACATGGCAGATCAGCACAAAATAACCATGTACAGAGAGTTAGCTACATGTCAGATGAGTCCAAAATGTCCATATAAAGAGCTAGCTATATGGCAGAGTAGTGCAACATATTTATGTACAGAGAGCTAGCTACATGTAAGACGAGTCAAAAATGTCCATATAAAGACAGCTAGCCACATTGCAGGGTAGTGCAACATTTTCATATACAGAGTTCTAGCTACAACGCAGATGAGTCCAAATGGTCTACATAATGAGAGGTAGCTACATGGCAGACAAATCTAATATGTTCATAAAAGTAGAACTACCTACTTGGCAGATCAGTCCATTATATCCATGTATAGAAAGCTATCTACATGGCAGAAGAGTCCAAAATGTCCATATACTGAGACCTACCTACATGGTAGACAAATCCAATACGTTCATATACAGAGAGCTAGCTACATGGCAAGGTAGTGCAACATTACCATATACAGAGTTCTAGATTCATGGCAGCAAGATGTATACAGAGTTCTAGCTACATGTATATGCCCAACGTGTCCGTGTATTGAGAGCTAGCTAAATTACAGAGTTATCTTACATGTCCATATGCAGAGTACTAGCTATACGACATATTTGTCCAACATGTGCATACATTGAGAGCTAGCTCCATGGCAGTGTAGTCCAATATGTTCATATACAGCGACCTATGTTCTTGGCAGATCAGTCTAATATATGCATGTACAGAGGACCAGATTCATGGCAAACGAATCCAAAATGTTCATATCCAGAGAGCTAGCTACATGTCAGGGTTGTGCAACATTTCCATATACAGAATTCTAACTACAAGGCAGATGAGTCCAACTTGTCTATATACAGAGAACTAGCTACATGGAAGAGTTGTGCAACATTTCCATATACAGAGTTCTAGCTACATGACAGATGTGTCCAACGTGTCCATCTACTGAGAGCTACCTACATGGTAGATCAGTCCAACATGTCCATATACTGAGAACTAGCTACATGGCAGACTAGTCCAAAATGTCAATATACAGACAGCTAGCTCCATGCAGACAAGTCCAATATGTTCTATACAAAGTTCTATACAAAGGACTCCTGTTTGGCAGACCAGTCCAAAATGTCCATAAACAGGGAGCTATTCACATGGCAGGGTAGTGCAATATTTCCAAATACAGAGTTCTAGCTACAAGTCAGATGAGTCCTACTTGTCTATTTACAGAGAGTTAGCTACATGGCAGAGTAGAGGAACATTTCCATATACAGAGTTCTAGCTATATGGCAGGTTTGTCCAACGTGTCCATATACTGAGAGCTAGCTAGATGGCAGACAAGTCCAGTATGTTCATATACAGAGAGGTACCTACTTGGCAGATCAGTCCAACATATCCATGTACAGAGA
>NW_006409046.1:380448-381179 GCF_000296735.1 Chrysochloris asiatica | reverse complement strand
TGTCCATGTGCAGAGAGCTAGCTACATGGCAGGGTTGTTCAACATTTCCATATAAAGAGTTGTATCTACAAGGCAGATGAGTCCAACATGTCTATATACTGATAGTTAGCTTCATGGCAGACGTGTCCAAAATGTCCATATACATAGAACTAGGTACATGGGAAGGTTGTGCAACATTTCCATATACAGAATTCTAGCTATAAGGCAGATGACTCCAAGTTGTCTATATACAGAGAGCTAGCTACATGGCAGAGTAGTGCAACATTTACATATACAAAGTTCTACCTACAAAGCAGATGAGTCCAACTTGTCTATATACAGAGCTAACTACATCACCGGGTATTCCAACATGTCCATATACAGGGTACTAGCTACATGGCAAATGAGTCCAACATGTCCTTATATTGATAGCTATCTACATGAGAGACAAGTCCAATATGTTCATATTCAGAGAGCTACCTAATTGGCAAATCAGTAAATCATATGCATGTGCATACAGTAAGATACATGGCAGACGAGTCCAAATGGTCAATATACAGAGAGCTAGCTACATGGCAGAGAAGTGCATCATTTCCATATACAGAGTTCAAGCGACATGACAGATAAGTCCAAATTGTTCATATATTGAGAACTAGCTACATGGCAGAGTAGTCCATCTTGTTCACATAAAGAGTACTCGCTACCTGTCTAATTAGTCCAACAAGTCCATATACTGAGAGCTAGCTACATGG
>NW_006409046.1:373577-379323 GCF_000296735.1 Chrysochloris asiatica | reverse complement strand
AATGAGTTCAACGTGTCCATATACTGAGAGCTAGCTACATGGCAGACAAGTCCAATATCTTCATATACAGAGAGCTACCTAATTGGCAGATCAGTCCAACATATCCATGGCCATAGAGCTACCTACTTGGCAGACGAGTCCAAAATGCCCATATATAGAGAGCAAGCTACATAACAGGGTAGTGTATCATTTCCATATACAGAGTTCTAGCTACAAGGCAGATGAGTCCAACTTGTCTATATACAGAGAGTTAGCTACACGGAAGAGTAGTGCAATATTTCCATATACCGAGTTCTAGCTACATGGCAGATTTGTCAACGTGTCCATGTAAAGAGAGCAACCTACATGTCAGATCAGTCCAACATATCCATGTACAGAGAGCTAGCGACATGGCAGACGAGTCCAAAATGTCCATATAAAGAGAGCTAACTACGTGGCAGAGTAATGTACCATTTCCATATACAGAGTTCAAGCTACATGGGAGATGAGTCCAAAGTGTTCTATACTGAGAGCTAGCTACATGGCATAGTAGTCCAACAAGTCCACATAAAGAGTACTAGCTAACTAACAGATGTGTCCAACGTGTCCATATACTGACAGCTAGCTACATGGCAGACAAGTCCAATATGTTCATATACAGAGAGCTACCTACTTGGCAGATCTGTCCAATATAGTCATGTACAGAGAGCTAGCTACATTGCATACGAGCCCAACTTGTCTATATAAAGAGAGCTACCTACATGGCAGACAAGTTCAATATGTTCATATACAGAGAGATACACACTTGTCAGATTAGCTACATGGCAGATGTGCCCATGGTTTCCATATACTGACACCTAGCTACATGGCAGAGTAGTCCAACATGTTCATATTCAGGGTACTACTTACATGGCAGATGTGTCCAACTTGTCCATATTCTGAGAGCCACTTACATGACAGACAAGTCCAATATGTTCATATACAGAGAGCTACCTACTTGGTAGATCAGTCCAACATATTCATATAGAAAGAGCTAGCTACATGGCAGATGAGTCAAAAATGTTCATATACAGAGAGCTATGAACATGACAGGTTAGTGCATCATATCCATATACGGAGTTGTTGTTACATAGCAGATGTGTCAAAGGTGTTCACATACTGAGAGCTACCTACATGGCAGACAAGTCCAATATGTTCGTATACAGAGAGATACATACTTGTAAGATCAGTCCAACATATCCATGAAAAGAGAGTGAGCTACACGGCAGACCAGTCCAAAATGTCCATAAACAGGGAGCTATTCACATGGCAGGGTAGTGCAACATTTCCAAATACAGAGTTCTAGCTACAAGGCAGATGAGTCCAACTTGTCTATATACAGAAAGCTAGCTACATTGCAGAGTTGTGTAACATTTCCATATTCAGAGTTCTAGATACATGGCATATGTGTCCAACGTGTCCATATACTGAGAGCTAGCTAGATGGCAGACAAGTCCAGTATGTTCATATACAGAGAGGTACCTACTTGGCAGATCAGTCCAACATATCCATGTACAGAGAGATAACTACATAGAAGACGAGTCCAAAATATCCATATACAGAGAGCTAGCTACATGGCAGGGTAGTGCAACATTTCTTTATTCAGAATTCGACTTACAAGGCAGATGAGTACAACTTGTCTATATACAGAGAGCTAGCTACATGGAGAGTAGTGCAACATTTCCATATACAGACTTCTAACTACATGGCAGCCGTGTACAACATTTCCATATACTGAGAGCTAGCTACATGACAGACGACTCAAAAATGTCCACAAACAGAGAGCTAGCCACATTTCTATATACAGAGTTCTACCTACATAGCAGAAGTGTCCAATGTGTCCATATTCAGGGTAGTAGCTACATGCCAGACGTGTCCTACATGTCGATATACTGTGAGTCACCTACAAGGCAGACAAGTTAAATATGTTCGTATATAGAAAGCTACCTACTTGTTAGATCAGTCCAAGTTATCCATGTACAGAGAGCTATCTACATGGCAAAAGAGTCCAAAATATCCATATACAGAAAGATAGCTACATGGCAGTGTAATCCAACACGTCCATATAAAGAGTACTAGCTAACTGGCTAATGAGTCCAACATGTTCATATACTGAAAGCAAGCTTCATGGAAGACAAGTCCAATATATTCATATACAGAGAGCTACCTACTTGGCAGATCAGTCCAACATATCCATGTACAGAGAGCTAGGTACATGGCAGATGAGTGCAAAATGTCCATATATAGAGACCTAGCTACATGGCAGAGTAGTGCAACATTTCCATGTACAGTGTTCTAGCTACATGGCAGATGTGTCCAAGCTGTCCATATATCAAGAGCTAGCTACAAGTAGAGTAGTCCAACATGTCCATATACAGGGTACTAGCTACATGGCAGATGAGTCTAACATGTCCATATAGTGAGAGCTAGCTACATGGTAGACAAGTCCAATATGTTCATATACAGAGAGCTACCTTCTTGGCAGATCAGTCAAACATATCCATTTACAGAGAGCTAGCGACATGGCAGACGAGTCCAAAAAATCCATATACAGAGAGCTAGCTACATGACAGGGTAGTGCAACATTTCCATATACAGAGTTCTAGCTACAAGGCAGATTTGTCCAACGTGTCCAAATATTGAGAGGTATCTACACGGCAGATCAGTTGAAAGTATCCATGCACAGAGAGCAAGCTACATGTTAGAGGAGTAAAAAATGTCCATATACAGAGAGCTCGCTACATTGCAAAGTAGTGCATCATTTCCATATACAGAGTTCAAAGTACATGGCAGATGATTCCAAAGTGTTCATATACTCAGAGCTTGCTACATAGCAGTGTAGTCCAACATGTACATAAAAAGAGTAGTAGATACCTGGCTAACGAGTTCAATGTGTCCATATACTGAGAGCAAGCTACGTGGCAGACAATTCCAATATCTTCATATACAGAGAGCTACCTAATTGGCAGATCAGTCCAACATATCCATGGACATAGAGCTACCTACTTGGCAGACGAGTCCAAAATGCCCATATACAGAGAGCAAGCTACATAACAGGGTAGTGTAACATTTCCATATACAGAGTTCTAGCTGCAAGGCAGATGAGTCCAACTTGTCTTTATACAGAGAGCTAGCTACATGGAAAAGTAGTGCAACATTTCCATATACTGAGTTCTAGCTACATGGCAGATTTGTCAACGTGTTCATGTAATGAGAACAACCTACATGTCAGATCAGTCCAACATATCCATGTACAGAGAGCTAGAGACATGGCAGACGAATCCAAAATGTCCATATAAAGAGAGCTAACTACATGACAGGGTAGTGCAACATTTCCATAGACAGAGTTCAAGCCACATGGGAGATGAGTCCAAAGTGTTCATATACTGAGAGCTAGGTACATGGCAGAGTAGTCCAACATGTCCACATAAAGAGTACTAGCTAACTGACAGATGTGTCCAACGTGTCCATATACTGACAGCTAGCTACATGGCAGACAAGTCCTATATGTTCATATAAAGAGAGCTACCTATTTGGCAGATCTGTCCAACACAGTCATGTGCAGAGAGCTAGCTACATTGCAGTCAAGCTCAACTTGTCTATAAACAGAGAGCTAGATACAAGGCAGATTAGTGCAATATTACTATATAAAGATTTGTAGCTACATGGCAGGTGTGTTCAACATGTCCATGTACAAAGAGCTACCTACAATGCAGATCTGTCCAATCTGTCCATATACAGGGTAGTAGCTATGTGGCAGATGTGTCCAACATGCCCCTATACAGAGAGCTAGCTATATGGCTACATTGCAGATGTGTCCAACATGTCCATGTACTCAGAGCTAGCTAAATAGCAGGGAAGTCCAATATGTTCATATTCAAAGAACAACCTACTTGCCAGATCATTCCAACATATCCATATACAGAGAGGTAGCTAAATGGCAGGGTAGTGAACATTTCCATATACTGAGTTCTACCTACATGGCAGATGTGTCAAAGGTGTTCATATACTGAGAGCTACCTACATGGCAGACAAGTCTAATATATTCATATACAAAGAGTTACATACTCGTCAGATAATTCCAACATATCCATGTACAGAGAACTAGCTACATGGCACACAAGTCCAAAATGTCCATATACAGAGAGCTAGCCACATGGCATTGTAGTGCAACATTTCCTTATACAGAGTTCTAGGTACATGGCAGATGTGTCCAACTTGTCCATATACAGAGAGCTAGCTACATGGCAGACAAATCCAATATATTCATATATAGAGAGCTACCTACTTGGAAGATCAATCCAACATATCCGAGTACAGAGAGCTAGCTACATGGCACACAAGTCCAAAATACCCATATACAGAGAGCTAACCACAAGGCATGGTTGTGCAACATTTCCGTATACAGAGTTTTAGGTACAAAGCAGATGAGTCCAACTTGTCTATATACAGAGAGCTAGGTACATGGCAGAGTATTGCAACATTTCCATATACAGGGTTCTAGTTACATGGCAGATGTTTCCAACATGTTCATAAACTGAGAGCTAGTTACATGGTAGACAAGTCCAATATGTTCATATACAAAAAGCTACCTGCTTTTCATATCAGTCCAACATATCCATGTACGGAGAGATAGCTACATGGCAGACAAGTCAAACATGTCCATATACAGAGAGCTAGCTACACGGCAGTGTAGTGCAACATTTCCGTATACAAAGTTCTAGCTACAAAGCAGATAAGTCCAAGTTGTCCATATATAGAAACCTGATTACATGGCAGTGTAGTGCAAAATTTTCATATACAAGAGTTCTAGCTACATGGAAGATGTGTCCATGGTGTCCACATACTGAGACCTAGATACATGGCAGTGTAGTCCAACATGTTCAAATTCAGGATACTAGTTACATGGTAGATGTGTCCTACTTGTCCATATACTGAGAGCCACCTACAAGGCAGAGGAGTCCAATATGTTCACATTCAAAGAACTACCTACTTGGCAGATCATTCCAATATATCCATATACAGAGAGCTGGCAACACGGCAGGTTAGTGCAACATTTCCATATACTGAGTTCTAACTACATGGCAGATGTGTCAAAGGTGTTCATGTACTGAGAGCTACCTACATGGCAGGCAAGTCCAATATATTCAGATACAGAGAGTTACATACTTTACAGATCAGTCCAACATATCCATGTACAGAACGCTGGCTACATGGCAGACAAGACCAAAATGTCCATATACGGAGAGTTAGCCACATAGCAGGGTAGTGCAACATTCCCTTATACAGAGTTTTAGCTACAAGGCAGATGAGTCCAACTTGTCTATATAAAGAGAGTTAGCTACATGGCAGAGTAGTGCAACAATTCCATATACATAGTTCTAGCTACATGGCAGATGCGTTCAACGTGTCCATATTCAGGTAGTAGCTACATGGCAGATGTGTCCAAAGTGTCCATATACTGAGAGCCACCTAGAGGGCAGACCAATTCCAGTATGTTCATATGCAGAGAGCTACCTACTTGGCAGATCAGTCCAACATATCCATGTCTGAGAGCTAGCTACATGGCAGACGAGTCAAAAATGTCCATATACAGAGAGCTAGCTACATGGCAGTGTAGTGCAACATTTATATACTGAGTTCTAGCTACATGCTAGATGTGTCAAAGATGTTCATATACTGAGAGCTACCTACATGGCAGAGAAGTCCAATATGTTCATATACAGAG
>NW_006409046.1:368435-373227 GCF_000296735.1 Chrysochloris asiatica | reverse complement strand
TACTTGTGAGATCAGTCCAACATATCCATGTACAGAGATCTAGCTACATGGCTGATGAGTCAAAAATGTCCATATACAGAGAGCTATCCACATGGCAGGGTTGTGCAACATTTCCATATACAGAGTACTAGCTATAAAGCAGATGAGTATAACTTGTCTATATACAGAGAGATAGCTACATGTAGAGTAGTGCAACATTTCCATATACATACTTCTAACTACATGGCAGATATGTACAACGTTTCCATATACTGAGAATTAGCTACATTGCAGACGAGTCAAAAATATCCACATACAGAGAGCTAGTCACATGACAGAGTATTGCAACATTTCTATATACAGAGTTCTAGCTACATGGCAGAAGTGTCCAACGTGTCCATATTCAGGGTAGTAGCTACATGCCAGCTGTGTCCTACGTGTCCATATACTGAGAGCCACCTACAAGGCAGACAAGTTAAAAATGTTCATATATAGAGAGAGATACCTACTTGGCAGATCAGTCCAAGATATCCATGTACAGAGAGCAATCTACAGGGCAAAAGAGTCCAAAATATCCAAATACAGAAAGATAGCTACATGGCAGTGTAGTGCAACATTTCCATATAAAGAGTTCTCGCTACAAGGCAGATCAGTCCAACTTGTCTATATAGAGAGAGCTAGCTACAAGGCAGTGTAGTGCAACATTTCAATTTACGGAGTTCTAGAGACACGGCAGATGTGTCCAACATGTCGATGTACTGAGAATTAGTTAGATGGCAGACAATTACAATATGTTCATATACAGAGAGCTAGCTACATGGCAGGGCACTGCAACATTCCCATATACAGAGTTATAGCTACAAGACAGATGGGTCCAAATTTTTGTATATACAGAGAGCTAGCTATATGGTAGACTAGTGTATCATTTCCATATATAGAGTTCAAGCTACATGGCTGATGAGTCCAAAGTGCTCATATACTGAGAGATAGCTACCTGGCAGAGTAGTCCAACATGTCCATATACTGAGAGCTAGCTACATGGCAGAGTAGTCCAATATGTTCATATACAGAGAGCTACCTACTTGGCAGATCATTTGAACATATCCATGTACAGTGAGCTAGCTAAATGGCAGATGAGTCCCGCATGTTCATATACTGAGAGCTAGCTACATGGCAGAGTAGTTCAACATTTCCATATAAAGTGTTCTCGCTGCTTGGCACATTTGTCCAACGTGTCCATATATTGATAGCTACCTACATGACAGAACAGTCCAACATTTCCATATACAGAGTTCTAGTTACATGGCAGATGAGTCCAACTTGTCCACATACAGGCAGCTAGCTACATGG
Source organism: Chrysochloris asiatica (assembly GCF_000296735.1). Lineage (NCBI taxonomy): Eukaryota > Metazoa > Chordata > Mammalia > Afrosoricida > Chrysochloridae > Chrysochloris > Chrysochloris asiatica. The sequence goes on along the minus strand of NW_006409046.1, from coordinate 371,898 downwards.
CAGAGTAGTCCAAAATATACATGTACATAGAGCCATCTATATGTCAGCTGAGTCCAAAATATCCATATACAGAGAGCTAGCTACATGTCAGGGTAATGCAACATTTCCATAAACAGAGTTCTAGCTACAAGGCAGATCAGTCCAACTTGTCTATATAAAGAGAGCTAGCTACATGGCAGAGTAGTCCAACTTGTCTATATACAGAGTACTAGCTACATGGCAGACAAGTCCAAGATATCTATATACAGAGAGCTAGCTACATGTCAGGGTAATGCAACATTTCCATATACAGAGTTGTAGCTACAAGGCAGATGAGTCCTAATTGTCTATATACAGAGAGCTAGCTACATGATAGAGTAGTGTATCATTTTCATATACAGAGTTCAAGCTACATGGCAGATGAGTCCAAAGTGCTCATTTACTGAGAGCTAGCTTCCTGGCATCGTAGTCCATCATGACCATATAATGAGAGCTAGCTATATAGCAGAAAAGTCCTATATGTTCATATAGATAGAGCTACCTACTTGTCAGATCGGTCCAATATATCCATTTACAGAGAGCTATCAACATGGGAGATGAGTCCAAATTGTCCATATACAGAGAGGTAGCTACATGGCCGAGTATTCCAACATGTCCATATACAGTGTACTAAGTTCATGAGAGATGAGTCCAACATGTCCCTATACTGAGAGGTAGCTACATGTCATAGTAGTGTATGAAGAGTTTCCATATGAAGAGTTGAAGCTACAAAGCAGATGAGTACATCTTGTCTATATACTGAGAGCCACCTACATGGCAGATAAGTCCAATATATTCATATACAAAGAGCTACCTACTTGGCAGATCACTCCAACATATTCATGTACAGAGAGCTAGGTACATGGCAGAGAAGTCCAAAATGTCCATATACAGAGAGCTAGCTACATGGCAGAGTAGTGCAATATTTCCATATACAGTGTTCTAGCTACATGGCAGATGAATCCAACTTGTGCATGTACACAGAGCTAGCTATATAGCAGAGTAGTCCAAAATATCCATGCACAGAGAGCTAACTACATGTCAGCCGAGTCCAAATACAGAGAGCTAGCTACGTGTCAGGGTAATGCAACATGTCCATATACAGAGTTCTAGCTACAAGACAGATGAGTCCAACTTGTCTATATACAGAGAGCTAGCTACATGGCAGGGTAGTGCAACATTTCCATTTACAGAGTTCTAGCTACTACGCAGATGAGTCCAACTTGTCTATATACAGAGAGCTAGCTACATGGCAGAAAAGTCCAAAGAGTCCATATACAGAGAGGTAGCTACATGGCAGGGTAATGCAACATTTCCATATCGAGTTCAAGCTACATGGCAGATGAGTCCAACTTGTCTATGTAAAGAGATCTAACTTTACAGCAGTGTAGTGCAACATTTCCAGACATAGACTTTAACTACATGGTAAATGTGACCAACGTGTCCAAAGACTGAGAGCTAGTAACATGGAAGAAAAGTCCAATATGTTCATATACAGAGAGATACCTACTTGACAGATGAGTCCAACATATCCATATACAGAGAGCTAGCTACATGGCAGCAGAGTCCAAAATGTCCATATACAGAGTGCTAGCTAAATGGAAGAGTAGTGTTACTTTTCCATATACAGAATACTAGCTACAAGGCAGAGGAGTCATACTTGTATATATATACAGATGGCAGGCTACATGGTAGGGTAGTACAACATTTCCATATGCAGATTTTAGCTCCATGTCATTTGTGTCCACCATGTCCATATACTGAGAGCTAGCTACATGGCAGAGTAGTCCAAATTATCCATGCACAGACACTATCTACATGTCAGCGGAATCCAAAATGTCCATATATGGAGAGCTAGCTACATGTCAGGGTAATGCAACATTTCCATATACAATGTTCTAGCTACAAGACAGATGAGTCCAACTTGTCTATATACAGAGAGCTAGCTACATGGCAGGGTTGTGCAACATTTCCATATACAGAGTTCTAGCTACAAGGCAGATGAGTCCAACTTGTCTATATACAGAGAGGTAGCTACATGGCAGAGTAGTCCAACTTGTCTATATACAGACAGCTAGCTACATGGTAGAGTAGCGTATCATTTCCATATACAGAGTTCAAGCTACATGGCAGATGAGTCCAAAGTGCTCATATACTGATAGCTAGCTCCCAGGCAGAGTAGTCCTACATGTCCATATACTGAGAGCTAGCTATATAGCAGTCAAGTCCTATATGTTCATATAGATTGAGCTACCTACTTGTCAGATTGGTCCAACATATCCATGTACTGACAGCTATCTACATGGGAGACGAGTCCAAAATGTCCATATACAGAGAGCTAGCTACATGGCAGTGTAGTGCAACCTTTCCATGTACAAACTTCTAGCTACATGACAGATGTGTCCAACGTAGTCATATTCTGAGAGCTACTTCCATGGCATATCTGTCCAAAATATCCATGCACAGAGAGCTAGCTACATGTCAGATTTTCCAAAATGTCCATATACAGAAAGCTAGCAGAGTAGTGCAACGTTTCCATATACAGAGTTCAAGCTACATGTCTATATACAGAGAGCTAGCTACATGGCAGTGTAGTGCAACATTTCCATATACAGACTTTAGCTATATGGCAAATGTGACCAACGTGTCCATATACTGAGAGCTAGCAACATGGAAGAAAAGTCCAATATGTTCATATACAGAGAGCTACCTACTTGGCATATCAGTCCAACATATCCATGTACAGAGAGCTAGCTACATGGCATACAAATCCAAATGTCCAAATACAGAGAGCTAGCAACATTTCCATATACTGAGTTCTAGCTAAATGGCAAATGAGTCCAACTTACGTATACACAAAGAGCTAGCAACATGGCAGGGTAGTGAAAATTTTCCATATACAGAGTTCTAGCTACATGGGAGATGTGTCTAACGTGTCCATATACTGAGAGCTAGTTACATGACAGAGTAGTCTAACATGTCCATATGCAGGGTACTAGCTTCATGGCAGATGAGTCCAACATGTCCATACACTGAGAGCTACCTCCATGGCAGTTAAGTCCAATATAGTCATATACAGAGAGATACGTACTTGGCAGATCAGTTCAACATACCCATGTACAGAGTGCTAGCTACATGGCAGATGAGTCCAAAATGTCCATATACAGAGAGGTAGCTACATGGCAGAGTAGTCCAACATTTCAATATACAGTGTTCTAATTAAAAAGGCAGAGGATTCCATCTTGTCTATGTACAGAGTGGTAGCTACATGGCAAGGTAGTGCAATATTACCATATACAGAGTACTAGCTACACGGAAGATTTGCCTAACATGTCCACATATTGAGAGCTAGCTACACAACAGAGTAATCCAATATGTCCATATGCAGAGTACTAGCTACATGGCAGATTTGTCCAACATGTGCATACATTGAGAGCTAGTTCCA
>NW_006409046.1:353289-367785 GCF_000296735.1 Chrysochloris asiatica | reverse complement strand
CCATATATTGAGAGCTAGCTACATGGCAGGGTAGTGCAACATATCCATGTACAGAGAGCTAGGTACATGCCAGACGAGGCCAAAATGCCCATATACAGACAGCTAGCCACATTGGAGGGTAGTGCAACATTAACTTATACAGAGTTCTAGCTACCTGGCAGATGAGTCCAACTGGTCTATATACTGAGAGCTAGCTACATGGCAGACAAGTCCCATATGCTCATAAAAGGAGAGCTACATACTTGGCAGATGAGTCCATTATATCCATGTATAGAGAGCTATCTACATGGAAGACTAGTCCAAAATGTCCATATACTGAGAGCTACCTACATGGCAGACAAATTCAATAAGTTCATATACAGAGAGCTAGCTACATGGCAGGGTAGTACAACATTACCATATACAGAGTTCTATCTACATGGCAGATATGCCCAACGTGTCCATATATTGAGAGCTAGCAACATGACAGAGTAATCCAACATGTCCATATGCAGAGTACTTGCTACATGGCAGATTTGTCCAACATGTGCATACATTGAGAGCTAACTCCATGGCAGTGTACTCCAATATGTTCATATACAGAGACATACCTTCCTGGCAGATCAGTCCAACATATGCATGAACAGAGGGCTAGATTCATGGCAGACGAGTCCAAAATGTTCATATACAGAGAGCTAGCTACATGGCAGGGTAGTGCAACATTACCATATACAGAGTAGTAGCTACATGGCAGATTTGTCCAACATGTGCATACATTGAGAGCTAGCTCCGTGGCAGTGGAGTCCAGTATGTTCATATACAGAGACCTACCTTCTTGGCACACCAGTCCAACATATCCATGTACAGAGGGCTAGATTCATGGCAGACTAGTCCAAAATGTTCATATAGAGAGAGCTAGCTACATGGAATGGTAGTGCAACATTTCCGTATAAAGAGTTCTCACTAAATGGTAGATGAGTCCAACTAGTCTATATACAGAGAGCTAGCTACATGGTAGGGTAGTGTAACATGTCCATATACAGGATACTAGCTATATGGCAGATGAATCCAACATGTCCATATACTGAGAGCTAGCTACATGGAACAAGTCCAATATGTTCATATACAGAGAGCTAGCTACATGGCAGCGTAGTGAACATTTCTTTATACAGAGTTCTAGCTACATGGCAGATGTGTCCTATATGTCCATATTCAGACAGCTAACTGCATGGCAGCGATGTCCAACATGTCCATATACAGGGTAATTGGTACAAGAGAGATGAGTCCAACTTGGCTATATACAGAGAGCTAGCAACATGGTAAAGAAGTGCATCATTTCCATATACAGAGTTCAAGCTTCATGGCAAATGAGTCCATTTACTGAGAGCTAGCTACATGGCAGGGTAGTACAACATTTCCATATACAGAGTTCTAGCTACAAGGCAGATTAGTCCAACTTGTCTATATACAGAAATCTAACTACATGGCAGGGTAGTGCAACATTTCCATATTGTGTTCTAGCTACATGGCAGATGTGTCCAATATGTCCATATACTGAGAGCTTGCTACATGGCAGACAAGTCCAATATGTTCATATAACACGGGCTACATACTTGGCAGATCAGTCCAACATATCCATGTACAGAGATATAGCTACATGACAAACGAGTCCAAAAGGTCCATATACAGAGAGCTAGCTGCATGGCGGGGTAGTGCAACATTTCCGTATACAGAGTTCTCCCTACAAGGCAGATGAGTCCAAAGTGTTCATATACTGAGAGATATCTACATGGCAGACAAATCCAATATGTTCATATACATAGAGCTAATTACTTCACAGATCAGTATAACATATCCATGTACAGAAAGCAAGCTACATGGCAGATGAGTCCAAAATGTCCATATATAGAGAGCTAGCTACATGGCAGGGTAGTGCAACATTTCCATATACAGCGTTACAGCTACATGGCAGATATGTCCAAGGTGTCCATACATTGAGAGGTACCTACATGGCAGACAAGTCCAATATGTTCATATACTCAGAGCAATCTACTTGGCAGGGTAGTGGAACATTTCCATATACAGAGTTTTAGCTACATGGCAGATGTGTCCAAGGTTTCCATACACTGAGAGGTAGCTACATGACAGAGTCGTGGATCATTTCCATATAGAGTTCAAGCTACATGGCAGATGAGTCAAAAATGTTCATATAGTGAAAGCTATCTACATGGCACACAAATCCAATATGTTCATATACACAGAGCTAATTACTTCACAGATCAGTATAACATATCCATGTACAGAGAGCTAGCTACATGGCAGACAAGTCCAAAATGTCAATAACCAGAGAGCTAGCTACATGGCAAGTTAGTGCAACATTTTCATATACAGAGTTCTAACTACATGGTAGATGTGTCCAAGGTGTGCATAAATTTAGAGGTATGTACATGGCAGACAAGTCCAATATGTTCATATACTGAGAGCAACCTTCTTGGCAGATCAGTCCAACATATCCATGTACAGAGAGCTAGCTATATGGAAGACGAGTCCAAAATGTCCATATACAGAGATCTAGCTACATGGCAGGGTACTGCAACATTTCCATATACAGAGTTCTCGCTAAAAGGCAGATGAGTCCAATTTGTCTATATACACAAAGCTAGCTACATCACAGTGTATTGCAACATTTCCATATACAGAGCTCTAGCTATGTGAGAGATATTTCCAACGTGTCCATATACTGAGAGCGAGCTACATGGCAGACAAGTCCAATATGTTCATATACAGAGAGATACCTATTTGGCAGATCAGTCCAACATATCCATGTACAGAGATATAGCTACATGAAAAGGTCCATATACAGAGAGCTAGCTATATGGCACAGTAGTCCAACATGTCCATATACAGTGTACTATCTACATGACAGATGAGTCCAACATGTCCATATATTGAGAGCTAGCTACATGGCAGACAATTCCAATATGTTCATATAGAGATACCTACCTACATGATAGATCAATTCAACATATCCATGTACAGAGAGCTAGCTACATGGCAGAAGAGTACAAAATGTCCATATACAGAGAGCTAACTACATGGCAGGGTAGTGCAGCATTTCCATATAGTGCATCTTAGCTATATGGTACATGTGTCCAAGTTGTCCATAAGTTGAGAGTTACCTACATGGCAGTCAATCCATTATGTTCATATACAGAGGGCTAACTCTTTGGCAGATGAGTCCAACATATCCATGTACAGAGAGCTAGTTACATGTCAAACGAGTTCAAAATGTCCGTATACAGAGAGCTTGCTGCATGGCAGGGTAGTGCAACATTTCCATATACAAAGTTCTCGCTACAAGGCATATGAGTCCAACTTGACTATACACACAGCGCTATCTACATGGCCGAGTTGTCCAACATGTACATATTTAGGGTACTAGCTACATGGCAGATGTGTCCAACGTGTCCATATATTTCGAGCCACCTACATGGCAGACAAGTCCAATATGTTCATATACAGAGAGCTACCTACTTGGTAAATCGGTCCAACATATGCATATACAGAGAGCTAGCTACATTGCAGACACATCCAGAAGGTCCATATACAGAGAGCTAGCAACATGGCAGGGTAGTGCAACATTTCAATATACAGATTCTAGCTACCAGGAGGATAAGTCCAACTTGTCTATATATAGTGAGCTAGCTACATGGGAGAGTAGTGCAACCTTCCCATATACAGAGTTCGAGGTGCAAGGCAGATGTATCGAACGTGTCCATATATGGAGAAGTAGTTAAATGGCAAAGTAGTCGAACATGTCCATATACTGAGAGCTAGCTATATGGCAGACAACTCCAATATGTTCATATTCAGAGAACTAACTACTTAACATATCAGTTCAAGATATTCATGCACACAGAGCTAGCTACATGGCAGACGAGTCCAAAATGTCCACATACAGACAGCTAGCTACATGGCAGGGTAGTGCAACATTTCTATAGACAGTGTTCTCATTACAATCCACATGTATCCAAGGTGTCCATATATTGAGAGCTACCTACATGGCAGACTAGGCTATAATGTCCATATACAGAGAGCTAGCTACATGGCAGACGAGTCCAAAATGTCCATACACAGAGAACAACCTTAAAGGGAGGGTAGTGCAACATTTCCATGTACAGAGTTCCAGATACAAGGCAGATGAGTCCAACTTGTGTATATATAGAGAGCTATCTACATGGAAGAATAGTGCAACATTTCCATATAGAGTCCGAGCTACATGGCAGATGTGTCCATCCTGGCCATATACTGAGAGCTAGCTACATGGTAGAGTGGTCCAACATGTCCATATACAGGGTACAAGGTACATGGCTGATGAGTCCAAAATTTCCATAGCTAGCTCCATAGTAGACAAGTCCAGTATGTTCATAAAGAGGGAGCTAATTATATGGCAGATCAGTCCAATATGTCCTTGTACAGAGAGCTAGCTACATGGCAGGCAAGTTCAAAATGTCCAAATACAGAGAGCTAGCTACGTGTCAAGGTAGTGCAACATTTCTATATACAGAGTTCTAGCTACAAGGCAGATGATTACAACATGTCTCTATATAGAGAGCTAGCTTCATGGTAGAGTAGTGCAACATTTCCATATAAAGAGTTCTAGCTAAAAGGCAGATGAGTCCAACGTGTCTATATACTGAGATCTAGCTACATGGCAGAGTAGTCCAACATGTCCACATTCAGGGTAGTGGCTACATGGCAGTTGTGTCCAAAGTGTCCATATACTGAGAACCACCTACAGGGCAAAAAAGTCCTATATGTTCATGTACAAAGAGCTACCTACTTGGAAGATCATTCTAACATATCCATGTACAGAGAGCTAGCTACATGGCAGATGAATCCAAAATATCCATATACAGTGAGCAAGCTACATGGCAGTGTAGTGCAACATTTCCATATACAGAGTTCTAGCTACAAGGCATATGAGTCCAAAATGTCCATATACAGTGAACTAGCTACATGGTAGAGTAGTCCAACATGTCCATATTCAGAATTCTAGCTATATGGCAGATATTTCTAACGTGTCCATATACTGAGAACTAGCTACATGGCAGACAAGTCCAATATGTTCATATACAGAGAGCAACCTACTTGGCAGATCAGTCCAACATATCTATTTATAGAGAGCTAGCTATATGGAAGACGAGTCCAAAATGTCCAGATACAGAGAGCTAGCTACATGACAGAGTAGTGCAACATTTCCATATACAGAGTTCTAGGTACATGGCAGATGTGTACAACATTTACATATACTGAAAGCTAGCTACAAGGCAGAAATGTCCAAAATGTTATTAAACAGATAGCTACCTACTTGGCAGATTAGTCCAACATATCCATGTACAGAGAGCTAACTACATGGCAGACGAGTCCAAAATCTCCATATAAAGAGAGCTAGCTACAAGGCAGGGTAGTACAACATTTCCATATACAGAGTTCTATCTACAAGGCAGATGAGTCCAACTTGTCTATCTACAGAGAGCTAGCTACATGGCCGAGTAGTCCAACATGTCCATATTCAGGGTACTAGCTACATGGCAGATGTGTTCAACATGTCCATATACTGAGTGCCACCTACATGGCAGAGTAGTGCAATATTTCCATTACAGAGTTCTAGCTACCAGGCAGATGAGTCCAACTTGTCTATATAAAGAGAGAAAGCTACATGGCAGAGTAATTCAACGTTCCCATATACAGAGTTTTAGGTACATGGCAGATGTGTCCGACGTGACCATATACTGAATGCTAGCTATATGGCACAGTAGTCCAACATGTCCATATACAGTGTACTATCTACTTGGCAGATGAGTCCAACATGTCCATATACACAGAGCTAGCTAAATGGCAGGCAAGTCCAATATGTTCATATACAGAGAGCTAGATTCATTGCAGATGAGTCCAAAATGTCCATATACAGAGAGTTAGCTACATGGCAGAGTAGTGCAACATTTCCATATACAGAGTTCTAGCTACATGGCAGATGAGTCCAACATGTCCATAACCTGAGTTCTAGCTACATGGAAGATGAGTCCAACATGTCCACATACCGAGAGCGAACCACATTGCAGAGTATTCCAACATGTACATATACAGAGTACTAACTATATGGCAGATTAGTTCAACATGTCGATATACTGAGAGTGAGTTACCTGGCAGATGATTCCAATATGTGTATATATAGTGGACTAGTTACAAGGCAGATATATCCAAGTGTCTAAAATGCTCATACAGAGAGAGCTTGATACATGTTGGATGGGACCAAAATGTCCATATTCAGAGAGCTAGCTACATGGCAGAGTAGTGCAACATTTCCGTATGCAGAGTTCTAGCTACATGGCTGATGAGTCCAACATGTCCATATACCAAGAGTTAGCCACATGGAAGATGACTCCAACACATGTATATATAGAGGACTAGCTACAAGGCAGATGTGTCCAAAATGTTCCTAGAGAGAGAGCTGGCTACATGGTTGATGAGTCCAACATGTCCAAATACACAGAGCTAACTACTTGGCAGGCAAGTCCAATATGTTCATATAAAGAGAGCTAGATACCTGGCAGAAGAGTCCAAAATGTCCATAGACAGAGAGCTAGCTACATAGCAGAGCAGTGCAACATTTCCATATACAGAGTTCTAGTTACATGGCAGATGAGTCCAACATGTCCATATCCTGAGAGGACGAGCTACTGGTAGATGTGTACAAAATGTTCATACAGAAAGATCTGGCTACATGGCTGATGAGTCCATCATGTCCATACACACAGAGCTAGCTACATGGCAGACAAGTCCACAATGTCCATATACAGAGAGTTAACTAAATGGCAGAGTAGTGCAACATTTTCATATACTGAATTTTCGCCACATGGCAGATGAGTCCCACATGTCCATATTCTGAGAGTTAGCTACCTGGCAGATGATTTCAACATGGGTATATATTGAGGACTAGCTACAAGGCAGATATGTCCAAAATGTTCCTAGAGAGAGCGCTGGCTACATGGCTGATGAGTCCAACAAGTCCATATACACAGAGCTAGCTGCATGGCAGGCAAGTCCCATATGTTTATATACAGATAGCTAGCTACATGGCAGAGTAGTGCAACATTTCCATATACAGAGTTCTAACTACATGGCAGATGAGTCCAGCATGTACATATGCTGAGTCCGAGCTACATAGCAGAATACTCCAACATGTCCATATACAGAGTACTAGCTATCTGGCAGATGAGTCCAACATGTCCATATACTGAGAGTTAGCTAAATTGCAGATGGGTACAACATGTGTATATATAGAGGACTAGTTACAAGGCAGATGTGTCAAAAATGTTCCTATAGAGAAAGCTGGCTACATGGCTGATGAGTCCAACATGTCCATATACACAGAGCTAGCTACATGGCAGGCAAGTCCAATATGTTCATATACAGAGAGATAGCTACATGGCAGATGAGTCCAAAATGTTCATATACAGAGAGCTACCTACATGGCAGAGTAGTGCAACACTTCCATATACAGAGTTCTAACTACATGGCAGATTAGTCCAAAGTGTCCATATACTGAGAGCTAGCTACATGGCAGATGAGTCCAACATATGTATATATAGATGTCTAGCTACAAGGCAGATAAATCCAACATGTTCATACAGAGAGAGCTGCCTACATGGCTGATGAGTCCAACATGTCTATATACAGAGATCTAACTACATGTTATATCAGTTCAACATATCTATGCAAAGAGAGCTAGCTACATGGTATTTGAGTCCAAAATGGCCTAATACAGAGCTAGCTACATGGCAGTATAGTGCACCATTTTCATACTCAGAATTCTAGCTACATGGCTGATGAGTCCAACGTGTCCATATACTGACAGCTAGCCACATGGCAGAGTAGAACAGCATGTCCATATACAGAGAGATAGCACCATGGCTGACAAATCCAATATGTTCATATACAGAGAGGAACCTACTTGGGTGATGAGTCCAACATATCCATGCACAGAGAACTAGCTAAACGGCAGATGAGTCCAAAATATCCATATACAGAGAGCTAACTACGTGGCACAGTAGTGCAACATTTCCATATACAGAGATCTAGCTACATGGCTGATGGGTCCAACATGTCCATATACTTATAGCTACATAAATGGCAGAGTATTCCAACATGTCCATATACAGAATACTAGCTACATAGCAGAGTAGTGCAACATATCCATTTTCAGAGTTCTAGCTACTTGGCAGAGGAGTCCAACATGTCCATATACTGAGAGCGAGTTACCTGGCAGAATATTCCAACATATCCACATACAGAGTATTAGTTATATGGCAGATGATTCCAACATGTCTATACAATGAGAGTTAGCTGCATGGCAGAGTAGTCCAACATGTGTATACATAGAGAACAAGCTGTAAGGCAGATGAGTCCAACATGTTCTTTCAGAGTGAGCTGGCTACATGGCTGATGAGTCCACATTCCCATATACAAAGAGCTACCTACGTGGCAGATCAGTCCAACATATCTATGCACAGAGAGCTATCTATATGGCAGATGAGTCCAAAAGATCTATATACAGAAAGCTGTCTATGTGACACAGTAGTGCAACATTTCCATATACAGAGTTCTAGCTATATGGTAGATAAGTCCATCATGTCCATATACTGAGAGTTAGGTACATGGCAGAGTAGTCCAATATGTCCATATACAAAGAGTAGTCCAATATGTCCATATACAAAAAGTAGTCCAATATGTCCATATACATGGAAGACAAGTCCAATATGTTCATATACAGAGAGCTACCTACATGACAGATCAGTCCAACTTATCTATGCCCACAGAGCTAGCTACATGGCAGATGAGAACAAAATGTCTATATACAGAGAGCTAGCTACATGGCAGAATAGTGCAACATTTCCATATACAGAGTTCTATCTACATGGCAGATGAGTCCAATGTGTCCATATACTGAGATCTACCTACATTGCAGAATATTCCAACATGTACATATACAGAGAGCTAGCTACAAGGCAGATATGTCTAATAAGTTCACATACAGAGAGCTACCTACAAGGCAGATCAGTCCAACATATCCATGCACAGAGAGCTAGCTACATGGATGAAGCGTCCAAATTTTCCATATACAGAGAGCTAGCTATATGGCAGTGTAGTGCAACATTTCCATATACAGAGTTCTAACTACATGGCAGATTAGTCCCATGTGTCCATATACTGAGAGCTAGCTACATGGTAGATGAGTACAACATATGTATTTATAGAGGGCTAGCTACAAGGCAGATGAGTCCAACATGTTCCTACAGAGAAAGCTGCCTACATGGCTGATGAGACCAACATGTTCATATACAAAGAGCTAACTACATGGTACATCAGTCCAAAATATCTATGCACAGAGAGCTAGGTACATGGCAGTCAAGTCCAAAATGTCCTAATATAGAGAGCTAGCTACATGGCAGAGTTGTGCAACATTTTCATACACAGAATTCTAGCTACATGGCAGATGAGTCCAACAAGTACAAATACTGAGGTATAGCTACATGACCGGTGCGTCCAACATGTGTATGTATAAAGGGCTAGCTACAAGGCAGATTAATCCAACATGATCTTACAGAGAGAGCTGGATACATGGCTGATAAGTCCAACATGTCCATATACTGAGAGCAAGCAAAATGGCAGGGAATTACAGTATGCTCACATAAAACGAGGTACCTACATGGCAGATCAATCCAACATATCCATGCACAGAGAGCCAGCTACATGGCAGACGAGTCCAAAATGTCCATATACAGAGAGTTACCTACATGACACAATAATGCAACATTTCCACATACAGAGTTCTAGCTACATGGATGATGAGTCCTACTTGTCCATATACTGAGATCTACCTACATGGCAGAGTATTCCAACATGTCCATACACAGACTACTAGCTACATGGCAGATGAGTCCAACAAGTACAAGTACTGAGGTATAGCTACATGACCGGTGAGTCCAACATATCTATGTATAGAGGGCTAGCTACAAGGCAGATGAATTCAACATGATCATGCAGAGAGAGCTGGATACACGGCTGATAAGTCCAACATGTCTATATACTGAGAACAAGCTAAATGGCAGGGAAGTCTAATATGTTCATATACAGAGAGGTACCTATATGATAGATCACTCCAACATATCCGTGCACAGACAGCTAGCTACATGGCAGAGTATTCCATCATGTCCATATACAGAGTAATAGCTGCATGGCAGATGAGTCCAACATTTGCAAATATGGAGAGACAACTACATGGCAGATGAATCCTTCATGTGTTAAATAGATAATAGCTACATGGCTGATGAGTCCAACATGTCCATATACACAGAGCTAGCTACATGGCAGGCATGTCCATTATGTTTATATACACAGAGCTAGCTACATGACAGAGTATTCCAACAGGACCATATACAGCATAGTACCTACAAGGCAGATGAGTCCAACATTTCCATATTTTGGGAGTTAGCTACATGGCAGTTGAATCCAACATGTGCATATTTAGATAACTAGCTACAAGGCGGATGAGTCCAACAGGTCCACATACTGAGAGTTAATGACACGGCAAATGAGTCCAACATGTGTATTCTTAAAGGACGAACTATAGGGCATATGAGCCCAACAATTTCATACAGAGAGAGCTGATTATATGGCTGATGAGTCAAACATGTGCATATACAGAGAGCTAGGTAAATGGCAGCCAAGTCCAATATGCTCATATACAGAGTGGCACCTACATAGCAGATCAGTCCAACATATCCTTGTACAGAGAGGTAAGTACATGGCAGATGATTCCTAATTTTCGATATACAGAGAGGCAGCTACATGGCAGAGTTGTGCATCATTTCCATATACAGAGTTATAGCTACATGGCAGATGAGTCCAACTTGTCCAAATCCTGAGAGCGAGCTACATGGCAGAGTATTCCAACATGTCCCTATAAAGAGTACTAGCTATATGGCAGATGAGTCCAACATGTCCATATACTGAGAGTTAGCTACATGGAAGATGATTCCAACATGTGTATATATAGAGGACTAGCTACAAGGTAGATGTGTCCAAAATTTTAATACAGAGAGCGTCGTCTACATGACTGATAAGTCCTAAATGTCCATATACAGAGAGCTAGCTGTATGGCAGATTAGTGCAACATTTCCATATACAGAGGTCTAGCTACATGGCAGATGAGTCCAATGTGTCCTTATATTGAGAGCTAGCCACATGCCTGAGAAGACCAACATATCCATATACAAAAAGCTAGCTACATGGCAGACAAGTCAAATATGTTCAGATACAGAGAGGTATCTACATGGCAGATCAGCCCAACATATCCATGCATAGATAGCTAGCTGCATGGCAGAATAGACCAACATGTCCATATACAGAGAGCTAGCCACATGGGAGATGAGTCCAATGTGTCCATATACTGAGAGCTAGCCACATGGCAGAGTAGACCAACATGTCCATATACAGACAGCCAGCTACATGGGAGAATAGTGCAACATTTCCATATACAGAGTTCTAGCTACATGGCAGATGAGTCGAACCTGTCCATATTCTGAGAGATACCTACATGGAAGAGTATTCCAACATGTTTATATGCAGTGTATTAGCGACATGGAAGATGAGTTCAACATATTCTTATACTGAGAGTTAGCTGCATGACAGATGATTCCAACATATGAATATATAGAGGACAAGCTACAAGGCAGATGAGTCCAACATGCTCTTACAGAGTGAGCTGGCTACATGGCTAATGAGCCCAACATGTCCATATACAAAGAGCTAGCTACATGACAAACAAATCCAATATGCTCATATACAGAGTGGCACCTACATAGCATATCAATCCAACATATCCATGTACAGAGAGGTACCTACATGGCAAACGAGTCCTAATATTCGATATACAGAGAGGTAGCTACATGGCAATGTTGTGCATCATTTCCATATACAGAGTTCTAGCTGCATGGCAGATGAGTCCTACTTGTCCAAATCCTGAGAGCGAGCTACATGGCAGAGTATTCCAACATGTCCTTATGAAGAGTACTAGCTATATGGCAGATGAGTCCAACATTTCCGTATACTGAGAGTTAGCTACATGGCAGATGAGTCCAATATGTGTATATATAGAGGATTAGCTACAAGGCAGATGTGTCCAAAATTTTCAAACAGAGAGAGTTGTCTACTTAGATGATGAGTCCAAAATGTCCATATACAGAGAGCTAGCTACGTGACAGAGTAGTGCAACATTTCCATATACAGAGTTCTAGCTACATGGAAGATAATTCCAATGTTTCCTTATACTGAGAGCTAGCCACATGGCTGAGTAGACCAACATGTCCATATACAAAAAGCTAGCTACATTGCAGACAAGTCAAATATGTTCATATACAGAGATGTACCTA
This sequence comes from Chrysochloris asiatica, assembly GCF_000296735.1. Taxonomy (NCBI): domain Eukaryota; kingdom Metazoa; phylum Chordata; class Mammalia; order Afrosoricida; family Chrysochloridae; genus Chrysochloris; species Chrysochloris asiatica. The sequence continues at coordinate 355,309 of NW_006409046.1, read as the reverse complement.
CATGACACATCAGTCCAACATATCCATGCACAGAGAGTTAGCTACATGGCAGACAATTCCAAATGTCCATGTGCAGAGAACTAGCTACATGGCAGAGTATACCAACATGTCCATATACAGAGGGCTAGCCAAATCCAGATGAGTCCAACTTGTCCACATATTGAGAACTAGTCACATTGCAGAGTAGACCAACATGTCCATATAAAGAGAGCCAGTTACATGGGAGAATAGTGCAACAATTCAATATATAGAGTTCTAGCTACATGGCAGATGAGTCCAACATGTCAATATACTGAGAGCTAGCTACATGGCAGAGTATTCCAACAGGACCATATACAGAGTACTACCTACATGGCAGATGGGTCCAACATTTCCATATTTGGGGAGTTAGCTACATGGCAGATGAATCCAACATGTGTGTATATAGATAACTAGCTACAAGGCAGATGAGTCCAACAGGTCCATATATTGAGAGTTAGTTACACAGCAGATGAGTCCAACATGTGTATACTTAAAGGACTAGCTATAAGGCATATGAGCCCAACAATTTCATACAGAGTGAGCTGGTTACATGGCTGATGAGCCAAACATGTCCATATACAGAGAGCTAGGTACATGGCAGGCAAGTTCAATATGCTCATATACAGAGAGGCACCTAAAGAGAAGATCAGTCCAACATATACATGTACACAGGGGCACCTACATGGCAGACGAGTCCTAAATTTCGATATACAGAGAGGCAGCTACATGACAGTGTTGTGCATCATTTCCATATACAGAGTTCTAGCTACATGGCAGATGAGTCCAACTTGTCCAAATCCTGAGATGAGCTACATGTCAGAGTATTCCAACATGTCACTATAAAGAGTACTAGCTATATGGCAGATGAGTCCAACATGTCCTTATACTGAGAGTTAGCTACATGGAAGATGAGTCCAACATGTATATATATAGAGAGAGGATTAGCTACAAGACAGATGTGTTCAAAATTTTCATGCAGAGAGAGTCGTCTACATGGCTGATAAGTCCAAAATGTCCATATACAGAGAGCTAGCTACATGACAGAGTAGTGCAACATTTCCATATACAGAGTTCTAGCTACATGGCAGATGAGTCCAATGTGTCCTTATACTGAGAGGTAGCCACATGGCTGAGTAGACCAACATGTCCATATACAAAAAGCTAGCTACATGGCAGACAAGTCAAATATATTCATATACAAAGAGGTAGCTACAGGGCAGATTAGTCCAACATATCCATGCATAGAGAGCTAATTACATGGCAAACAATTCCAAAATGTCGATGTACAGAGAGCTTGCTACATGGCAGAATAGACCAACATGCCCATTTACAGAGAGCTAGCCACATGGGAGATGAGTCCAATGTGTCCATATACTGAGAGCTAGCCACATGGGAGATTAGTCCAATGTGTCCATATAGTGAGAGCTAGCCACATGGCAGAGCAGACCAACATGTCCATATACAGAGAGCCAGCTACATGCGAGAATAGTGTAACATTTCCATATACAGAGTTCTAGCTACAGGGCAGATGAGTCCAACCTGTCCATATTCTGAGAGCTACCTACATGGCCTTGTATACCAACACGTCCATATACAGTGTACTAGCTACATGGCAGATGAGTTGAACATATTCATATAATGAGAGTTAGCTGCATGGCAGATGAGTCCAACATGTGAATATATAGAGGAAAAGCTACAAGTCAGATGAGTCCAACATGCTCTTACAGAGTGAGCTGACTACATGGCCGATGAGTCCAACATTTCCATATACAAAGTGCTAGCTACATGGCAGTGATCAGTCCAACATATCCATGCACAGAGAGCTAACTACATGGCTGAGGATTCCAAATTGTCCCTATGCAGAGAGGTAGCTACATGGCAGTATATTGCAACATTTCCATATACAGAGTTCAAGCTCCATGGAAGATTAGTCCAACATGTGTATATATCGAGGGCTAGCTACAAGGCAGATGAATCCAACATGTTCATACAGAGAGAG
>NW_006409046.1:345989-352644 GCF_000296735.1 Chrysochloris asiatica | reverse complement strand
ATAAGTCCAACATGTCCTTATACTGAGAGCTAGCTACATGGCAGACAAGTCCAATATGTTCATATACAGAGAGCTACCTACATGGCAGATCAGTCCATCTTATCAATGCACAGAAAGCTATCTACATGACATACAAGAACAAAATGTCCATATACAGAGAGATAGCTACATGGCAGAATAGTGCATTATTTCCATATAGAGAGGTCTAGCTACATGGCAGATGAGTTCAATGTGTACATATACTGAGAGTTAGCTATATGGCAGACGATACCACAATGTTCATATACAGAGAGTCAGCTACATGGCAGAATAGTGCAACATATCCATACACAGAGAGCAAGCTACATGGCAGATGAGTCCAACGTGTCCATATACTGAGAACTAGCTACATGGCCATGTATTCCAACATGTCCATATACAGAGTACTAGCTACAAGGCACATAAGTTCAACATGTTCATATACTGAGAGTCAGCTACATGGTAGATGAGTCCAACATGTGAATATACAGAGGACAAACTACAAGGCAGATGAGTTCAACATGTTCTTACAGACTGAGCTGGCTACATGGCTGATGAGTCCAACATGTCCATATACAAAGAGCTAGCTACATGGCAGACAAGTCCAATATGTTCATAAACAGAGAGCTACCTACATGGCATATCAGTCCAACATATCTATGCACAGAGAGCTAGCTATATGGCAGACGAGTCCAAAAGATCCATATACAGAGAGCTGTCTACATGGTAGAGTAGTACAACATTTCCATATACAGAGTTCTAGCTACATGGCAGATGAGTCAATCGTGTCCATATACTGAGAGCTAGCTACATGGAAGAGTATTTCAATATGTCCATATACAAGGAGCATGTTACATGGCAGACAAGTCCAATATGTTCATATACAGAGAACTACCTACATGGTTGATCAGTCCAACTTATCCATGCACAGATAGCTAGCTACATGGCAGACGATTCCAAAATGTCTATATACAGATAGCTAGCTACATGGCAGAATAGTGCAACATTTACATATGCAGAGTTCTATCTACATGGCAGATGAGTCCAATGTGTCCATATACTGAGAGCTACCTACATTGCAGAATATTCCAACATATCCTTATACAGAGAGCTAGTTACATGGCAGATAAGTCCAATAAGTTCATATACAGAGAGCTACCTACTAGGCAGATCAGTCCAACATATCCATGCACAGATTGCTAGCTACATGGCTGAACCATTCAAATTGTCCATATACAGAGAGCTAGCTACATGGCAGTGTAGTGCAACATTTCCATATACAGAGTTCTAACTACATGGCAGATTAGTCCAACATGTCCATATACTGAGAGCTAGCTACATGGCAGATGAGTCCAACATATGTATATTTAGAGGGCTAGCTACAAGGCAGATGAACCCAACATGTTCATACAGAGAAAGTTGTCTACGTGGCTGATGAGTCCAACATGTCCATATACAGGGAGCTAAGTACATGGTACATCAGTCCAACATATCTATGCACAGAGAGCTAGCTACATGGCAGTCAAGTCCAAAATGTCCTAATATGGAGAGCTTGCTAAATGGCAGAGTAGTGCAACATTTTAAAATACAGAATTCTAGGTACAATGCAGATGGGGGAAACGTGTCAATATACTGAGAGCTAGCCACATGGCAGAGTAGACTAACATGTCCATATTAGGAGAGCCAGCTACATGGCAGACAAATCCAATATGTTCATATACAGAGAGGAACCTACTTGGAAGATTTTTCCAACATATCCATGCACAGAGGTCTAGCTAAAAGGCAGACAAGTTCAAAATATCCACATATAGAGAGCTACCTTCATGGCACAGTAGTGCAAAATTTCCATCTACAGAGTTTTAGATACATGGCTGATGAGTCCAACGTGTCCATATACTGAGAGCTACCTACATGGCAGAGTATTCCAACATGTCCATACACAGAGTACTAGATACATGGCAGATGAGTCCAACAAGTACAAATACTGAGAGATAGCTACATGACAGATGAGTCCAACATGTGTACAAATACTGAGAGATAGCTACAAGGCAGATGAATCCAACATGATCATACAGAGAGAGCTGGATTCATGGCTGATAAGTCCAACATGTCCATATACTGAGAGAAAGCTAAATGGCAGTGAAATCCAATATGTTCATATACACAGAGGTACCTACATGATAGATCACTCCAACATATCCATTCACAGAGAGCTAGATACATGGAAGACGAGTCCAAAAGGTCCATATACAGAGAGGTAGCTACATGGCAGAGTAGTGCAACAGTTCCATATACAGAGTTCTAGCTACATGGCAGAAAAGCCCAATGTGTCCATATACTGAGAGCTAGCTACATGGCAGAGTATTCCAACATGTCCATATACAGAGTAGTAGCTACTTGGCAGATGAGTCAAACATGTCAATATATAGAGGACTAGTTACAAGACAGATGAGTCCAAGATGTTCATACAGAGAGCGCTGGCTACATGGCTGATAAATCCAACATGTCCAAGTCCAATATATTCATATACAGAGTGCTACCTACATGGCAGATCAGTCCCACATATACATGCACAGAGAACTAGCTACATGTCAGAAAAATCCAAAATGTCCATATACAGAGAGCTAGCTACATAACAGTGTAGTGCAACATTTCCATATACAGAGTTCTAGCTACATGGCAGATGAGTCCAACATGTCCATATACTGAGAGTTAGCTTCTTGGCAGAGCATTCCAACATGAACATATACAGAGTACTACCTACATGCCAGATGAGTCCAACATCTATATATTCTGGGGGTTAGCTACATGGCAGATGAATCCAACATGTGTGTATATAGATAACTAGCTACAAGCCAGATGAATCCAACAAGTCCTTATACTGAGAGTTAGCTACATGGCAGATGTGTCCAACATGTATATATAGAGAGGATGAGCTATACGGCACATGATTCCAACATGTTCATACAGAGTGAGCTGGCTACATGGCTGATGAGTTCAACATGTCCATATACAGAGAGCTAGCTACATGGCAGGCAAGTCCAATATGTTTCTATACAGAGTGGCACCTACATAGCATATCAGTCCAACATATCCATGTACAGAGAGGCACCTATATGTCATATGAGTCCAAAATGTCGATATACAGAGAGTTAGCTACATGGCAGTGTTGTCAACATTTCCATATACAGAGTTCTAGGTACATGGCAGATGAGTCAAACATGTCCATATACTGAGTTCTAGCTACATGGACGAGGAGTCCATCATGTCCATATACTGAGAGTAAGCTACGTGGCAGAGTATTCTAACATGTCCATATACAGAGTACTAGCTATATGGCACATGAGTCCAACATGTCTATATACTGAGAGTTAGCTACATGGCAGATGAATCCAACATGCGTACATATAGAGGAGCAGATACAAGGCAGATGTGTCCAAAATGTTCATACAGAGAGAGCTGGCTACATGGCAGACGAGTCCAAAATGTCCATATACACAGAGCTAGCTACATGGCAGAAGAGTCCAAAATGTTCATATACATAGAGCAAGCAACATGGCAGAGTAGTGCAACATTTCCGTATGCAGAGTTATAGCCACATGGCAGATGAGTCCAAAATGTCCATATACTTAGAGCGAGATACATGGGAGAGTATTCCAACATGTGCATATACAGAGAACTAGCTATATTGCAGTGGAGTCCAACATGTCCATATACTGAGAGTTAGCTACATGGCAGATGAGTCCAACATGTATTTATATAGAGGACTAGCTACAAGATAGATGTGTCCAAAATGTTCCTAGAGAGAGATCTGGCTACATGGTTGATGAGTCCATCATGTCCATATACACAGAGCTAACGACATGGCAGGCATGTCCAATATGTTCATATACAGAGAACTAGATTCATGGCAGAGAAGTGCAACATTTCCATATTCAAGGTTCTAGCTACATGGCAGATGATTACAACATGTCCATAAACTGAGAGCGAGCTACTTGGCAGAGTATTGCAATATGTCCATATACAGAGTACGAGCTAAATAGCAGATGAGTCCAACATGTCCATATACTGAGAGTTAGCTACATGACAAATGGGTCCAACATGTGTATATATAGAGGACTAGCTACAAGACAGATGTGTCCAAAATGTTCATGTACAAAGAGCTAGCTACATGGCAGAGTGGTGCAACATTTCCATACGCAGAGTTCTAGCTACATGACAGAGTCCAACATGTTCATATACAGAGTACTAGCTGTATGTCAGATGAGTCCAACATGTCCTTATACTGAGAGTTAGCTACATGACAGATTGGTCCAACATGTGTATATATAGAGGACAAGCTACAAGGCAGATGTGTCCAAAATATTCATACAGAGAGAGCTGGCTCAATGGCAGATGAGTCCAACATGTCCATATACTGAGAGCGAGCTACATGGCAGAGTATTCCAACATGTCCATATACAGAGTACTAGCTATATGGCAGTGGAGTCCAATATGTACATATACTGAGAGTTAGCTACATGGCAGATGAGTCCATCATGTATTTATATAGAGGACTAGCTACAAGGTAGATGTGTCCAATATGTTCCTAGAGAGACATCTGGCTACATGGGAGATGAGTCCAACATGTCCATATACAGTGTTCTAGCTACATGGCACATGAGTCCAAAATGTCCATATACTGAGAGCGAGCTACTTGGCAGAGTATTACAATATGTCCATATACAGAATACTAGCTAAATAGCAGATCAGTTCCACATATCCATATACTGAGAGTTAGCTACATGGCAAATAGGTCCAACATGTGTATATATAGAGGACTAGATGTGTCCAAAATGTTCATACCGAGAGAACTGGCTATATGTCTGATGAGTCCAACATGTACATATACACAGAGCTAGTTTCGTGGCAGGCAAATCCAATATGTTCGTATACAGAGAGCTAAAGACATGGCAAACAAGTCCAAAATGTCCATATACAGAGAATTAATTACATGGTAGAGTTGTTCAACATTTCCATATACAGAGTAGCAGCTACATGGCAGATGAGTCCAACATGGCCAGAGACTTATAGCGAGCTACTGACGAAGTATTCCAACATGTCCATATACAGAGTACTAGGTATATGGCAGATGAATCCAACATGTCCATCTACTGAGTGTTAGCTACATGGCAGATGAATCCAACATGTGTATATATAGACGACTAGCTATAAGGCAGATGTGTCCAAAATGTTCATACAGAGAGAGCTAGCTACATGGTAGACAAATCTAAAATGTTCATGTACAGAGAGCTAGCTACATGGCAGAGTGGTGCAACATTTCCATATGCAGAGTTCTAGCTACATGACAGATGAGTCCAACATGTCCATGTACAGAGTACTAGCTTTATGTCAGATGATTCCAACATGTCCATATATTGAGAGTTAGCTACATGGCAGATGAGACCAACATGTGTTTATATAGATTACGAGCTACATGGTAGATGTGTCCAAAATGTACATACCGAGAGAACTGGCTACATGGCTGATGAATCCAACATGTCCATAAAAACAGAGCTCGCTACATGACAGGCAAGTCCATTATGTTCATATACAGAGAGTTAGCTACATGGCAGAAGAATCCAGCATGTCCATATCCTGAGAGTTAGCTAAATGGCAGATGAGTCCAAAGTGTGTATATATAGAGGACTACCTACAAGGCACATGTGTCTAAAACGTTCATACAGAGAGAGCTGGCTACATGTCAGACGAGACCTATATGTCCATATTCAGAGAGCTAGCTACATGGCAGATTAGGGCAGCATTTTCATATGCAGAGTTCTAAAACATGCCAGATGACTCCAAAATGTCCATATACATAGAGCTAGCTACATGGTAGAGTAGTGTATCATTTCCATATGCAGAGATCTAGCCACATGGCAGATGAGTCCAACATGTCCATATACTGAGAGTGAGCTACATGGCAGAGTGTTCCAACATGTCCATATACTGAGTACTAGCTTTAAGGCAGTGGAGTCCAACATGTCCTTATAGTGAGAGTCAGCTACATGGCAGATTGGTCCAACATGTGAATACATAGTGGAGTGGCTACAAGGCATATGTGACCAAAATGTTCCTAGAGAAAGAGCTGGCTACATGGCTGATGAGTCCAACATGTCCATATACACAGAGCTAGCTACATGGCAGGCAAGTCCAATATGTTCATATACAGAGAGCTAGCTACATGGCAGACGAGTCCAAAATGTCCATATACAGAGAGCTAGTTACATGGCAGAGTAGTGCAACATTTCCATATACTGAGTTCTAGCTACATGACAGATGAGTCCACCATGTCCAAATATTGATAATGAACTACATGGCAGAGTATTCCAACATGTTCACATACAGAGTACTAGCTATATGGCAGATGAGTCCAACATGTCCATATACTGAGAGTTAACTACTTGGCAGATGAGTCCAACATGTGTATATCCAGAGGACTAGATACAAGGCAGATGTTTCCAAAGTGTTCATACAGAGAGAGATGATTCATGGCTGATGAGTCCAACATGTCCATATACACAGAGCAGCTACATGGCAGGCAAGTCCAATATGTTCATATACAGTGAGCTAGCTACATGGCAGACGAATCCAACAT
>NW_006409046.1:341981-345889 GCF_000296735.1 Chrysochloris asiatica | reverse complement strand
CAAGTCCAATATGTTCATATACAGTGAGCTAGCTACATGGCAGACAAATCCAACATGTCCATATAAACAGAGATAGCTACATAGAAGGCAAGTCCAATATGTTCACATACAGAGAGCTAGATACATGGCAGAGAAGTGCAACATTTCCATATACAGGTTCTAGCTACATGGCAGATGAGTCCAACATGTCCATATACTGAGAGCGAGCTACTTGGCAGAATATTGCAATATGTCCATATACAGAGTACTAGCTAAATACCAGAGGAGTCCAACATGTCCATATACTGAAAGTTAGCTACATGGCAAATGGGTCCAACATGTTTATATAGAGAGGACTAGCTATAAGGCAGATGTGTCCAAAATGTTCATACAGAGAGAGCTGGCTACATGTCTGATGAATCCAACATGTACATATACACAGAGCTAGCTTTGTGGCATGCAAGTCCAATATGTTCATATACAGAGAGCTAGATACATGGCAAACAAGTCCAAAATGTCCATATGCAGAGAATTAGCTACATGGTAGTGTAGTTCAACATTTCCATACACAAAGTAGCAGCTACGTGGCAGATGAGTCCAACATGTCCATCTACTGAGAGTTAGCTACTTGGCAGAGGAGTCCAACATGTGTATATATAGAGGACTAGATACAAGGTAGATGTGTCCAAAATGTTCATACAGAGAGAGATGGCTACATGACTGATGAGACCAACACGGCCATATACACAGAGGTAGCTACATGGCAGGGAAGTCCAATATGTTCATATACAGAGAGCTAGTCTACATGGTAGACGAGTCAAAAATGTCCATATACAGAGAGCTAGCAACGTGGCAGACTAGTTCATATACTGAGTTCAAGCTCCATGGCAGATAAATTCAATATGTCCATATACTGAGAGTGAGCTACATGGTAGAGTATTCCAACAAATCCTTATACAGAGTACTAGCTATATGTCAGATGAGTCCAACATGTCCATATCCTGAGAGTTAGCTATGTGGCAGATGAGTCCTAAGTGTGTATATATAGATTAGTCCAACATGTATATATAGAGAGGACTAGCTACAAGGCTGATGTGTCCAAAATGTTCATACAGAGAGAGCTGTCTACATTGCAGAGGAGTCAAAAATGTCCATATACAGAGAGCTAGCTACATAGCAGAGTAGTGCAACATTTCCATATATAGAATTGTAGCTACATGGCAGATGAGTCCAACATGTCCATATATAGAGTACGAGCTATATGGCAGATGAGTCCAACAATGTCTATATATTGAGAATTAGCTATATGGCAGATTAGTATACATGTATACATATGTATACATGGAGGACTAGCTACAAGGCAGATGTGTCCAAAATGTTCATATAGAGAGCTGGCTACATGGATGATAAGTCCTACATGTCCATATACACAGAGCTAGCTACATGGCAGGCAAGTGCAATATGTTCATATACACAAAGCTAGCTACATGGCAGACGAATCCAAAATGTTCATGTACAGAGAGCTAGCTACATGGCAGAGTGGTGTAACATTTCCATATGCAGACTTCTAGCTACATAACAGATGAGTCCAACATGTCCATATACTTATGTGAGCTACATGGCAGAGTATTCCAACATGTCCATTTATAGAGTACTAGCTATATGGCAGATGAGTCCAACATGTCCATATATTGAGAATTAGCTATATGGCAGATTAGTCCAACATGTATATATAGAGAGGACTAGCTACAAAGCAGATGTGTCCAAAATGTTCATATAGAGAGCTGGCTACATGGATGATAAGTCCTACATGGCCATATACACAGAGCTAGTTACATGGCAGGCAAGTCCAATATATTCATATACAGTGAGTTACCTACATGGCAGACGAGTCCAAAATGTCCATATACAGAGAGCTAGCTATATGGTGGAGTATTGCAACATTTCCATATACAGAGTTCTAGCTACATGGTAAATGAATCTAACATGTGTATATTCAGATGACTAGCTACAAGGCAGATGTGTTTAAAATGATCCTTGAGAGAGAGTTGGCCATATGGCTGATGAGTCAAACATGTCCACATACACAGATCTAGCTACATGGCAGGTAAATCCAATATGTTCATATACAGCGAGATATCTACATTGCAAATGATTTCAAAATGCCCATCTACAGAGTTAGCTACTTGGCAGAGTAGTCCAACATTTCCATATACTGAATTCTAGCTACATGGAAGAGGAGTCCAACAGGTCCATATAATGAGAGTGAGCTACTTGGAAGATGTGTCCAACATGTGTATATATAGAGGATTTGCTACAAGGCAGAAGCGTTCAAAATGTCTGTGTACAGAGAGCTTGCTACATGGCAGTGTAGTGCAACATATCCATATACAGAGTCCTGGCTACATGGCAGATGAGTCCAAAATGTCCATATACTGAGAGTTAGCTACATGGCAGATCAGTCCAAAATGTGTATATATAGAGGACTAGCAACAAGGCAGATGTGTCCATCATGTTCATACAGAGAGAGCATGCTACATGGCTGATGAGTCCAACATATCCATATACACAGAGTTAGCTACATGGCAGGCAAGTCCAATATGTTCATATACAGAGAGGTCGCTACATGGCAGAGTAGTGCAACAGTTCCATATACAGAGTTCTAGCTACATGGCAGATGAGTCCAACATGTCCATATCCTGAGAGTTAGCTTTATGGTATATGAGTCCAACATGTGTACATATAGAGGACTAGCTAAAAGGACGATGTGTCCAAAATGTTCATACAGAGAGAGCTGGCTATATGGCAGATGAGTCCAAAATGTCCAGATACAAAGAGCTAGATACATGGCAGAGTAGTGTATCATTTCCATATACAGAGTTCTAGCTGCATGGAAGATGAGTCCAATATGTCCGTATAGTGAGAGCGAGCAACATTGCAGAGCATTCCAACTTGTCCATATACAGAATACTAGCTATATGATACATGAGTCTAACATGTCCATATACTGAGAGTTAGTACATGGCAGATGAACTCAACATGTCCATATACTGAGAGCGAGCTACATGGTAGAGTATCCCAACATGTGCATATGCAGAGTACTAGCTACATGGTAGTGGAGTCCAATATGTCCATATACTGAGAATTAGCTTCATGGCAGATGAGTACAACATGTATTTATATAGTGGACTAACTACAAGGTAGATGTGTCAAATGTTCCTAGAAAGAGATCTGGCTACATGGTTGATGAGTCCAACATGTCCATATACACAGAGCTAGCTACATGGCAGATAAGTCCAAAATGTTCATATACAGAGAGCTAGCTACATTGCAGACAAGTCCAAAATGTCCATATACAGAGAGTTAGCTACATGGCAGAGTAGTGCAACATTTTCATATACTGAGTTCTAGCTACATGAAATATTAGTCAAACATGTCCATATATTGAAAGCAAGCTCCATGGCAGAGTATTCCAACATGTCCATATACAGAGTACTAGCTATATGGCACATGAGTCCAATATGTCCATATACTGGGAATTAGATACATGGCAGATGTTTCCAACATGATTATATATATAGGACTCGCTACAAGACAAATGTGTTCAAAAGGTTCATACAGAGAGAGCTGGCTACATGATTGTTGAGTCCAAAATGTCCATATACACAGAGCTACCTACAGGGAAGGCAAGACCAAAATGTCCATATATATGGAGAGCTAGCTACATGGTAGAGTAGTTCAACATTTCCATATACAGACTATTAGCTACATGGCAGATGAGTCCAACATATCCATATACTGAGAGCGAGCTTCTTGGTGAAGTATTCCAACATGTCGATATACATAATACTAGCTATATGGCAGATGAATCCAACATGTCCATATACTGAGAGTTAGCTACATGGCAGATGAGTCCAACATGTGTTTAT
>NW_006409046.1:340218-341881 GCF_000296735.1 Chrysochloris asiatica | reverse complement strand
AGATGAGGCATTCTGCTCCCGTAAAGATTTACAGCCTCGGAAACCCTGTACAGGGTCGCTATGGGTCAGAACCAACTCAACAGCACTTAACAACAACAGCAACAAAGCTACAAGGCAGATGTGTTCAAAATGTTCACACAGAGAGAGCTGGCTACATCACAGACGAGTCCAAAATGTCCATATACAGAGTTCTAGCTACATGGCAGATGAGTCCAACTTGTCCATATCCTGAGAGTGAGCTCATGTCAGAGTATTCCAACATGTCCATATACAGAGTACTAGCTATATGGCAGATGAGTCCAACATGTCCATATATTGAGAGTTAGCTACATGGCAGATGAGTCCAACATGTGTTTATATAGAGGATGAGCTACAAGGTAGACGTGTCCAAAATGTACATACAGAGAGAGCTGGCTACATGGCTGATGAGTCCAACATGTCCATAAACACAGAACTCGCTACATGGCAGGCAAGTCGATATGTTCATATACAGAGAGCTAGCTACATGGCAGAATAGAGCAACATTTCCATATGCAGAGTTCTAGCCACATGGCAGATGAGTACAACAAGTCCATATATTGAGAGTGAACTACATGGCAGAGTATTTCAACATGTCCATATACAGAGTACTAGCTATATGGCCAATGAGTCCAACATGTCCATATACTGAGAGTTAGCTACTTGACAGATGAGGATATATAGTGGACTAGATACAAGGCAGATGTGTCCAAAATGTTAATACAGAGAGAGATGGCTACATGTTTGATGAGTCCAACATGTCCATATGCACAGAGCTAGCTACATGGCAGGCAATTCCAATATGTTCATATACAGAGAGCCAGCTACATGGCAGATTAGTGCAACATTTCCATATACAGAGTTCTAGCTCCATGGCATATGAATTCAATATGTCCATATACTGAGAGTGAGCTACATGGTAGAGTATTCCAAAAAATCCTTATACAGAGTACTAGCTATATGGCAGATGAGTCCAACATGTCCATATCCTGAGAGTAAGCTACATGGCAATGAGTCCAAAGTGTTTATATATAGAGGACTAGCTACAAGGCAAATGTGTCCAAAATGTTCATACAGAGAGAGCTGGATACATGGCAGACGGGTCCTATATGTCCATATACAGAGAGATAGCTACATGGCAGAGTAGGGCAGCATTTCCACATGTGGAGTTCTAATACATGTCAGATGACTCCAACATGTCTATATACTGAGAGCGAGCTACAAGGCAGAGTATTCCAACATGTTTATATACAGAATACTAGCTATATGACAGATGAGTCCAACATGTCCATATACTGAGAATTAGCTATATGGCAGATGAGTCCAACATGTGTATATATAGAGGACTAGCTGCAAGGCAGATGTGTCCAAAATGTTCATATAGAGAGTGGACTACATGAATGATAAGTCCTACGCGGCCATATACACAGAGCTGGCTACATGGCAGGTAAGTCCAATATGTTCATATACAGAGAGCTACCTACATGGCAGAGATGAGTGATCTCTGCCAGGAAATTTGGAAGACAACTGTCTGGCCGACTGATTGGAAAAGATCAATGTTTGTGCCCATTCCAAAGAGAGGTGACCCAACGGAATGCGGAAATCATCGGACAATCTCTTTGATATCTCATGCGAGCAAAGTTTT
>NW_006409046.1:321450-338493 GCF_000296735.1 Chrysochloris asiatica | reverse complement strand
GAACATGTCCATATACTGTGATCGAGCTACATGGTGGAGTTTTTCAACATGTCCTTATACAGAGTACTAGCTATATGGCAGATGAGTCCAACATGTCCATATAAAGAGAGGTAGCTACATGGCAGAGTAGTGCAACATTTCCATATACAGAGTTCTATCTACATGGCAGATGAGTCCAACATTTGTATATATAGAGGACTAGCTACAAGGCAGATGTGTCCTAAATGTTCATTCAGCTTGAGCTGGCTACATGGCTGATGAATTCAAGATGTCCATAAGAACAGAAGTAGCTCCATTGCAGGGAAATCCAATATGTTCATATACAGATAGCTAGCTACATGGCAGACGAGTCCAAAATGTCCATATACAGAGAGCTAGCTACATGGCAGAGTAGAGCAATATTTCCTTATACAGATTTCTAGGTACATGTCAGATGAGTCCTACATGTCCATATACTGAGAGCAAGCTACATGCAGAGTATTCCAACATATCCTTATACAGAGTACTAACTATATGTCATATGAGACCAACATGTTTGTATTCTGAGAGTTAGCTACATGGCAAAAGTGTCTATATACAGAGGACTAGCTACCAGGCAGATGTGTCAAAATGTTTATACAGAGAGAGCATGCTACATGGCAGACGAGTCCAAAATGTCCACATACAGAGAGCTAGATATATGGCAGAGTATTGCAACATTTCCATATACAGATTTCTATCTTCATGGCAGATGAATCCAACATGTGTATATACAGAGGACTAGCACCAAGGCAGATGTGTTCAAAATGATCCTACAGAGATAGCTGGCCACATGGCTGATGAGATAAACATGTTCATATACACAGAGCTAGGTACATGGCAGGCAAGTCCAATATGTTCATATACAGAGAGGCACCTACATGGCAGACGAGTCCAAAGTCTCTACATAGAGAGAGGTAGCTACATAGCTGTGTTTTGCATCATTTCCATATTCAGAGTTCTAGCTACATGGCAGATGAGTCCAACATGCCATATACTGAGAGTGAACTATATGGCAGAGTATTCCAACATGTCCATATATAGAGTACTAGCTTTATGGCAAATGTGTCCAACATGTCCATATAGTGAGAGTTAGGTACATGGCAGAAGAGTCCACTATGTGTATATATAGAGGACTAGTTTCAAGACAGAGAAGTACAAAATGTTCATACAGAGTGAGGTGGCAATATGGCAGATGAGTCCAACCTGTCCATATACACAGAGCTAGATACATGTCAGGCAAGTCCAATATGTTCATATATAAAGAGCTAGCTTGATGGCAGACAAGTCCAAAATGTCCATATACAGAGTTCTAGTAACATGGCAGATGAGTCCAACATGTCCATATACTGAGAGCTAGCTACATGGCAGATGAGTCCAACATGTATATATATAGATGACTAGCTACAAGGCAGATGTGTCCTAAACGTTCATTCAGATTGAGCTGGCTACATGGCTGATGAATTCAACGTGTCCATAAGAACAAACCTAGCTCCATGGAAGGAAAGTCCAATATGTTCATATACAGAGAGCTAGCTACGTGGCAGACGAGTCCAAAATGTCCATATGCAGAGGGCTAGCTACATGGCATAGTAGTGCAACATTTCCATATACAGAGTTCTAACTACAAGACATATGAGTCCAACATGTCCATATACTGAGAGCGAGCTACATGGCAGAGGAGTCCAAGATGTCCTTATACAGTGTACTAGCTATATGGCAGATGAATCAAACATGTCCATATCCTGAAAGTTATCTACATGGCAGATGAGTCCACCATGTGTTCATTTAGAGGACTAGCTACAAGGCAGATGTGTCCAAAATGTTCATACAGAGAGAGCTGGTTACATGGCTGATGAGTCCAATATGTCCATATACACAGAGCTAGCTCCATGGCAGGGAAGTCCAATATGTTCATATACAGAGAGCTACCTACATGGCAGATGAGTCTAAAATGTTCATATACAGAAAGCTAGCTACATGGCAGAGTATTCCAACATATCCATATATAGAGTACTAGCCATATGGCAGATGAGTGCAACATGTCCATATCCTGAGAGGTAGCTACATGGCAGATGAGTCCAACGTGTGTATATATATATGGGAAGAGCTAGAAGGCAGATGTGTGGAAAACGTTCATACACAGAGAGCTGACTACATGGCAGACAAGTCCAAAATGTCCATATACAGAGAGCTAGCTACATGGCAGAGTAGTGTATCTTTTCCATATACAGACTTCTAGCAATATGACAGATGAGTCCAACATGTGCGTATACTGAGAGCAAGCTACAAGGCAGAGCATTCCAACATGTCCATATACAGAGTACTAGCTATATGGCAGATGAGTGCAACATGTCCATATACTGAGAGATGACATGAGTCCAACATGTGTATATATAGAGGACTAGCTAAAATGTAGATGTGTCCAAAATGTTCATGCAGACAGAGTCGGCTACTTGAATGATGCGTACAACATGTCCATATACACAGAGCTAGGTATATGGCAGACAAGTCCAATATGTTCATATACAGAGAGCAAACTACATGACATACGATTCCAAAATGTCGATATACAGAGAGCCAGCTACATGGCAGAGTAGTGCAACATTTCCATATACAGAATTCTAGCTATGTGACAGATGAGTCGAACATGTCCATAAACTGACAGCGAGCTACATGCCAGAGTATTCCAACATGTCCATATACAGAGTACTAGCTATATGGCAGTTGAATCCAACATGTCCATATACTGAGAGTTAGATACATGGCAGATGGGTCCAACATGTGAATATATAGAGGACTAGCTACAAAGCAGAAGTATCCAAAATGTTCATACAGAGAGAGCTGGCTACATGTCTGATGAGTCCAACATGTCCATATACACAGAGCTAGCTACATGGCAGGCAATTCCAATATGTTCATAAACAGAGAGCTAGCTACATGGCAGACAAGATCAAAATGTCCATATACAGAGAGTTAGCTACATGGCAGTGTTGTCCAACATTTCCATATACAGAATTCTAGTTACATGGCATATGAGTCCAACATGTGCATATACTGAGAACTAGCTACATGGCAGAGTAGTACAACATTTCCATATACAGAGTAGCAGCTACATGTCAGATGCGTCGAATATGTCCATATACTGACAGCGAGATACATGACAGAGTATTCCAACATGTCCATATACAGAGTACTAGCTATATGGCAGTTGAGTCCAACATGTCCATATACTGAGAGTAAGACACATGGAAGATGGGTCCAACATTTGAATATATAGAGGACTAGCTTCAAGTCAGATGTATCCAAAATGTTCATACAGAGAGAGCTGGCCACATGACTGATGAGTCCAACATGTCCGTATACACAGAACTAGCTACATGGCAGGCAAGTCCAAAATGTCCACATAAAGAGAGCTAGCTACATGACAGACAAGTCCAAAATGTTCATATACAGAGAGCTAGTTTCATGGCAGAGTATTCCAACATGACCATATACAGAGTATTAACTACATGGCAGATGAGTCCAACATTTCCATATTCTGGCAGTTAGCTACATAGCAGATGAATCCAACATGTGTGTATATAGATAACTAGATACAAGGCAGATGAGTCCAACTTGTCCATATACTGAGAGTTAGCGATATGGCAGATGAGTCCAACATGTGTATACATAGAAGATGAGCTATAAGGCAGATGAGTCCAACATGTTCATACAGAGAAAGGTGGCTACATGGCTGATGAGTCAAACATATCCATATACAGAGAGCTAGTTACATGGCAAGAAAGTCCAATATGTTCATATAGAGAGAGGCACCTACATGGCAGATCAGTCCAAAATATCCTTGTACAGAGAGGCACCTACATGGCAGATGAGTACAAAATGATGACATATTGAGAGGTACCCACATTGAAGTGTTTTGCATCATTTCCATATACAGGGTTCTAGGTACATGGCAGATGAGTCCAACATGTCCATATACTGAGAGCGAGGTACATGGCAGAGTATTCCAACATGTCCATATACAGAGTACTAGCCTTATGGCAGATGAGTCCAACATGTCCATATACTGAGAGTTAGCTACATGGCAGAAGAGTCCAACATGTGTATATACAGAGGACTAGCTATAAGAGAGATGAGTCCAAAATGTTCATACAGAGAAAGGTGGCAATATGGCAGATGAGTTCAACATGTGCATATACACAGAGCTAGCTACATGGCAGGCAAGTCCAATATGTACATATACATTGAGCTAGCTACATGGCAGACGAGACCAAAATGTCCATATACAGAGAGCTTGCTACATGGCAGAGTAGTCCAACATTTCCATATACAGAGTTCTAGTTACATGGCATATGAATCCAACATGTCCATATACTGAGAACTAGCTATATGGCAGAGTAGTGCAACATTTCCATATACAGAGTTCCAACTACATGGCAGATGAGTCCACCATGTCCATATACCTACAGCGAGCTACATGGCTGAGTATTCCAACATGTCCATATACAGAGTACTAGCTATATGGCAGTTGAGTCCAACATGTCCATATAATGAGAGTTAAGATACATGGCAGATGGGTCCAACATGTGAATATACAGAGGGCTTGCTAGAAGGTAGCTGTATCCAAACTGTTCATACAGAGAGAGCTGGCTACATGACTGATGAGTCCAACATGTCCACATACACAGAACTAGCTACATGGCAGGCAAGTCCAATATGTTCACATAAAGAGAGCTAGCTACATAGATGAGTCCAAAATGCTCATAAACAGAGAGCTAGCTACATGGCAGAGTAGTGCACCATTTCCATATACAGAGTTCTAGCTATATGGTAGAGGAGTCCAACATGTCCATATACTGAGAGTGAGCTAAATGGCAGATGAGTCCAACATGTCCATATCACAGTACTAGGTATATGCAGATGAGTCCAACATTTCTATATACTGAGAGTTAGCTACAAGGCAGATGAGTCCAACATGTGTATATAAAGACGAAGAGCTACTAGGCAGATGTGTCCAAAATGTTCTTACAGAGAGAGCTGGCTACATGACTGATGAGTCCAACATGCCCATATACACAGAACTAACTACATGGCAGGCAAGTCCAAAATGTCCATATACAGACAGCTAGCTACGTGGTAGAGTATTGCAACATTTCCATATACAGAGTTCTGACCACAAAGCAGATGAGTCCAACATGTCCATATACTGAGAGCGAACTACTTGGCAGAGTATTCCAACATGTCCATATACATAGTAGTAGCTATATGGCAGATGAGTCCAACATGTCCATATACTGAGAGTTAGCTACATGGCAGATGAATCCAATATATGTATATATAGAAGACTAGATACAAGGCAGATGTGTCCAAATTGTTCATACAGAGAGAGCTGGATACATGGCTGACGAGTCCACCAAGTTCTTATACACAGTGCTAGTTACATGGCAGTCAAGTCCAATATGTTCATATACAGAGAGCTGGGTACATGGCAGATGAGTCCCAAATGTCCATATACAGAGAGCTAGCTACATAGCAGAGTATTGCAATATTTCCTTATACAGTGTTCTAGCTACATGGCTGATGAGTCCAACATTTCTATATACTGAGAGCCAGCTACATTGTGGAATATTCCAACAAGTTCATATACAGAGTACGAGCTTTATGGCAGATGAGTACAACATGTCCATATAGTGGGAGTTAACTACATGGCAGCTGAGTCTAACATGTGTATATATAAAGGAATAGCTTCAAGGCAGATTTGTCCAAAATATTCCTACAGAGAAAGCTGGCTACATGGCTGAAGAGTTCAACATGCCCATATACACAGAGCTAACCTCATGGCAGGCAAGTCCAATATGTTCATATACAGAAAGCTAGCTACATGGCAGAGTAGTGCAACATTTCCTTATACAGAGTTCTAGCTACATGGCAGATGAGTCCAACTTGTCCATATACTGAGAGCGAGCTACATGGCAGAGTATACAGAGTTCTAGCTATATGGCAGATGAGTCCAAAATGTCCATATCCTGAGAGTTTTCTACATGGCAGATGACACTAACATGTGTGTCTATCTATCTATCTATCTATCTATCTATCTATCTATCTATCTATCTATGACTAGCTACAAGGCAGATGTGTCCAAAATGTTCATACAGAGAGAGCTGGTTACATGGCAGACGAGTCTAAAATGTCCATATACAGAAAGCTAGCTACATGGCAGAGTAGTACAATATGTCCATATACTGTGATTTAGCCACATGGAAGATGACTCCAACATGTGTATGTATAGAGGACTAGCTAAAAGGCAGATGTGTCGAAAATGATCATACAGAGAGAGCTGGCTACATGGATGATAAGTCCAAAAAGTCCATATACACAGAGCTAGTTACATTGCAGGCAAGTTCAATATGTTCATATTCAGAGAGCTCGCTACATGGCAGACGAGTCCAAAATGTCCATATACAGAGAGCTAGCTACATGGCAGAGTAGTGCAACATTTTCTTATACAGAGTTACAGCTCCATGGCAGATGAGTACAACATGTCCATATACTTAGAGAGAGCTACATGGCAGAGTATTCCAACATGTTCATATACAGAGTACTAGCTATATGGCAGTTGAGTCCATCATGTCCATATACTGAGAGTTAGCTACATGGCAGATGGGTCCAACATGTGAAATATAGAGGACTAACTACAAGGCAGATCAGTCCAAAATGTTCCTAGAGAGAGAACTAGGTACATGGCTGATGAGTCCAACATGTCCATATTCATGGCAGGCAAGTCCAATAAGTTCATATACAGAGAGCTAGCTACATGGCAGACAAGTCCAAAATTTTCATATACAGAGATTTAGCTACTTGGCAGAGTAGTCCAACATGTCCATATGCTGAAAGCGAACTACATGGCAGAGTATTCCTACATGTCCATATACCCAGTATTAGCTATATGGCAGATGAGTCTAACATGTCCATATACTGAGAGTTACCTACATGGCAGATGAGTCCAACATGTGCATATACAAAGGACTAGCTACCAGACAGATGTTTCCAAAATGTTCATACAAAGAGAGCTGGCTAGATGGCTGATGAATCCAACGTGTCCATATACACAGAGCCAACTACATGGCAAGCAAGTCCAATATGATCATATACAGGGATCTAGCTACATGGCATACGAGTCCAACATGTCCATATACACAGAGCTAGCTACACGGTAGGCAAGCCCAATATGTTCATAAACAGAGAGCTAGCTACATGGCAGACGAGTCCAAAATGTCCATATACAGAGAGTTAGCTACATGGCAGAGTAGTGCAACATTCCCATATACTGAGTTCAAGCTATATGGAAGATGAGTCCAACATGTCCATAAACAGAGAGCGAGTTACATGGCAGAGTATTCCAACACGCCCATATACACAGTACTAGGTATATGGCAGATAAGTCCAACATGTCCATATACTGAGAGTTAGTAACATGTAAGATGATTCCAACCTGTGAATATATAGAGGACTACTTACAAGGCATATGTGTCCAAAATGTTCATGCAGATAGAGTTGGAGATATGGCTGATGAGTCCAACATGTCCATATACACAGAGCTGGCTACATGGCAGAATAGTGCAACATTTCCATATACAAAGTTCTAGCTACATGGCAGGTGAGTCCATATACTGAGAGCGAGCTACTTGGCAAAGTATTACAATATGTCCATATACAGAGTACTAGCTTTATGGCAGATGAGTCAACATGTCCATGTACTGAGAGTTAGCTACATGGCAGATGTGTCCAACAAGTGTACATATAGAGGACTAGCTACAAGGCAGATGTGTCCAAAATATTCATACAGAGAGAGCTGGCTAAATGGCTAATGAATCCAACATGTCCATATAAACAGAGCTAACTACATGGCAGACAAGTCCAATATGCTCATATACAGAGAGATAGCTACATGGCAGACGAGTCCAAAATATCCATATACAGAGCGCTAGTTGCATGGCAGACGGGTCCAAAATGTCCATATATAGACAGCTAGCGACATGGCAGAGTAGTGCAACATTTCCATATACAGAGTTCGAACTTCTTGGCAGATGAGTCCAACATGTCCATATACTGAGAGTGAGCTACTTGGCAGAGTAATCCAACGTGTCCTTATACAGAGTATTAGCTATATGGCAGAAGATTCCAACATGTCCATATCCTGAGAGTTAGCTTCATGTCAGATGAGTCCAACATGTGTTTATATAGCTACAAGGCAGATGAGTCCAACATGTCCATATACTGAGAGTTAGCTACATGGCAGATGGGTCCAACTTATGAATATATAGAGGACTAGCAACAAGTCAGATTTGTCCAAAATATTCATACAGAGATAGCTGGCTACATGGCTGATGAATCCAACATGTCCATATACAAAGAGCTAGCTACATGGCAGGCAAGTCCAATATGATCATATACAGAGAGCAAGCTACATGGCAGATGAGTCGAAAATGTTCATATACAGAGAGCCAGCTACATGGCAGAGTAGTGTAACATTTCCATATACAGAATTCTAGCTACATGCAGGTGAGTCCAACTTGTCCATATACTGAGAGCGAGCTACTTGGCAGAGTATTACAGTATGTCCATACACAGAGTACTAGCTTTACGGCAGATGAGTCCAACATGTCCATATACACAGAGCTAGCTACATGGCAGGTAACTCCACTATGTTCATGTACAGAGAGCTAGCTACATGGCAGATGAGTCCAAAATGTCCAATGTACAGAGTGCTAGTTACATGATATAGTAGTGCAACATTTCCATATAAATAGTTCTACTTACATGGTAGATGAGTCCAACATGTCTATATACTGAGAGAGAGCTACATGGCAGAGTGTTCCATCATGTCCTTATGCAGAGTACTAGCTTTATGGCAGATGAGTCAAACATGTCCACATTCTGATTGTAATCTACATGGCAGATGAGTCCACCATGTGTATATAGAGGACTAGCTACAAGGCAGATGTGTCCAAAATGTTCCTAGAGCGAGAGCTGGTTACATGACTGATGAGTAAAATATGTCCACATACATATAGCTGGCTACATGACAAGCTAGTCCAAAATCTTCATATACAGAGCGCTAGCTTCAAGGCAGACGAGTCCAAAATGTCCATATTCAGAGAGTTAGCTACATGGCAGAGTAGTGCAATTTTCCATATACAGAGTTCTAGCTACAAGGAAGATCAGTCCAAAATGGCCATGTATTGAGAGCGAGCTACATGGCAGAGTATTCCAACATGTCAATATACACAGTGCTAGCTTTATGGTGGATAATTTCAATATGTCCATATTCTGAGAGTTAGCTACATGGAAGGTGATTCCAACATGTGGATATATAGAGGACAAGCTACAAGGCAGATGTGTCCAAAATGTTCATACAGAGAGAGCTGGCTACATGGCTGATGAGTCCAACATGTCCATATACAGAGAGCTAGCTACATGGAAGAGTAGTGCAACATTTCCATATACAGTGTTCTAGCTACATGGCAGATGAGTCCAACATGTCCAGATAGTGAGAACGAGCTACATGGCAGAGTATTCCAACATGTCCATATACAGAGTATTAACTTTATGGCAGATGAGTCCAACATGTCCATATTCTGATAGTTAGCTATATGGCAGATGGGTTCAAAATGTGTATATACAGAGGACTAGCTACAAGGCAGATGTGTCCAAAATGTTCCTACAAAGAAAGGTGGATACATGGCTGATGAGTCCAACATGTCCATATACACAGAGCTAGCTACATGGAAGGGTAGTCCAATATGTTCATATACAGAGCGCTAGCTACATTGCAGACGAGTCTAAAATGTCCATATACAGAGAGATAGCTACATGGCAGAGGAGTACAACATTTTTCATACACAGAGTTCTAATTTCATGGCAGATGAGTCCAACATGTCCATATGCTGAGAGCGAGCTAATTGGCAGAGTGATCCAACGTATCCTTATACAGAGTACTAGCTATATGGCAGATGAGTCAAACTGTCCATATCCCGAGAGTTAGCTACATGGCAGATGAGTCCAACATATGTATAGATAGAGGACTAGCTAGAAGACAGATGCGTCCAAAATGTTCATATAGAGAGAGCTGGCTACATGGCAGATGATTCTAAAATGTCCATATACAGAAAACTAGCTATATGGCAGAGTAGTGCAACATTTCCATATGCAGAGTTCTAGCTACATGGCAGATGAGTCCAACATATCCATCTATTGCAATTTAGCCACATGGAAGATGACTCCAACATGTGTAAATATAGAGGATTAGCTACAAGGCAGATATGTCCAAAATGTTCATACAGAGAGAGTTGGCTACATAGCTGATAAGTCCAACATGTCCATATACACACATCTAGCTACATGCAGGCAAGTCAATATGTTCATATTCAGAGAGCTGGCTACATGGCAGACGAGTCAAAAATGTCCATATACAGAGAGCTAGATACATGGCAGAGTAGTGCAACAATTCCATATACTGAGTTCTAGCTACATGGCAGATGAGTCCAATATGTCCATATACTGAGAGCAAGCTATATGGCAGAGTATTCCAAAATGTCCATATACAGAGAACTATTTATATGGCAGATGAGTAAAACAAGTCCATATTCTGAGAGTTAGTTACATGGAAGATGACTGCAACATGTGTATATAGAGAGGACTAACTGCAGGGCAGATGTATTCAAAATGTTCATACAGAGATAGCTGGCTACATGGCTGATTAATCCAACATGTCCATATACACAGAGCTAGCTACATGGCAGGCAAGTCCAATGTGTTCATTTACAGAGAGCTAGCTACATGGTAGACGAGTAAAACATATCCATATACAAAGAGCTAGCTACATGGCAGAGTATTTCCACATTTCCATATAAATAGTTCTTACTACATGGCAGATGAGTCCATCATGTCCATATACTGAGACTGAGCTACAGGGCAGAGTGTTCCAACATGTCCTTATGCAGAGTACTAGCTATATGGCAGATGAGTCAAACATGTCCATATACTGAGAGTTATCTACATGGCAGATGAGTCCATCATGTGTATATATATATAGAGGACTAGCTACAAGGCAGATGTGTCTAAAATGTTCATACAGAGAGAGCTTGATACATGGCAGATGAGTCCAAAATGGCCTTATACAGAGAGGTAGCTACATGGCAGAGTAGTGCAACATTTCCGTATGTAGAGTTCTACCTACATATCAAATGAGTCCAACATGTCCATATACTGAGAGCGAGCTATATGGTTGAGCATTCCAACATGTCCATATACAGAGTACTAACTATATGATAGATGAGTCCAACATGTCCATTATACTGAGATTTAGCCACATTGATGATGATTCCAAAATGTGTATATGTAGAAACTTGTCCATTATACTGAGATTTAGCCATATTGAAGATGATTCCAACATGTGTATATATAGAGTACTAGGTACAAGGCAGGTGTGTCCAAAATGTTCCTACAGAGAAAGCTGGCCACATGTCTGATGAGCCAACATGTCCATAAACACACAGGTAGTTACATGGAGGGAAAGTCCAATATGTTCATACACAGAGAACTAGATACATGGCAGAAGTGTCCAAATGTCCATATAGAGAAAGCTAGCTACATGTGAGAGTAGTGCAACATTTCCATATACAGAGTTCTAGCTACATGGCAGATGATTCCAACATGTCCATACACTGAGAGCGAGGTACATTGCAGAGTATTTCAACATGTCCATATAAAAAGTACTAGCTATATGGCAGTTGAGTCCAACATGTCCATATACTGAGAGTTAGCTACATGGCAGATGGGTCTAACATGTGAACATATACAAGACTAGCTACAAGACAGATGTGTCCAAATGTTCCTACAGAGAAAGCTGGCTACATAACTGATGAGTCCAACATGTCCATATACACAGAACTAGCTACATGACAGGCAAGTCCAAAATGTCCATATACAGATAGCTAGATACAAGTTAGAGTATTGCAACATTTCCATATACAGAGTTCTGGCTACAAAACAGATGAGTCCAACATGTCCATATCCTGAGAGCGAGCTACTTGGCAGAGTATTCCAACATGTCCTTATACAGAGTACTAGCTATATGACAGATGAGTCAAACATGTCCATATTCTGAGAGTTATCTACAAGGCAGATGAGTCCACCATGTGTATATATAGAGGACTAGCTACAATGCAGATGTGTCCAAATTGTTCAAACAGAGAGAGCTTGTTTCATAGCAAACGAGTCCAAAATTTCCGTAGACACAGAGCTAGCTACATGGCAGAGCAGTGCAACATTTTGTAGGCAGAGTTCTAGCTACATGGCAGATGAGTCCAACTTGTCCATATACTGACAGCGAGCTACATTTCAGAGCATATCCATATAGAGAGTACTAGCTATATGGCAGATGTGTCCAACATGTCCATATACTGAGATTTAGCCACATGAAAGATGATTCCCACATATGTATATATAGAGGACTAGCTACAAGGCAGATGTGTCCAAAATGTCCATACAGGGAGAGATGGCTACATTTCTGATGAGTCCAACATGTCCATATACAAAGAGCTAGCTAGATACATGGCAGTCCTGTCCAATCTGTCCATACACAGAGAGCTAGCTACATGGCAGAGTAGTGCAACATTTCCATATACAGAGTTCTAGCTACATGCAGGTGAGTCCAACTTGTCCATATACTGAGAGTGAGCTACTTGGCAGAGTATTACAGTATGTCGATACATAGAGTACTAGCTTTACGGCAGATGAGTCCAACATGTCCATATACACAGAGCTAGCTACATGCCAGGTAACTCCACTATGTTCATGTACAGAGAGCTAGCAACATGGAAGAGTAGTGCAACATTTCTATATACAGAGTTCTAGCTACATGGCAGATGAGTCCAACATGTCCATATACTGAGAGCAAGCTACATGACAGAGTGTTGCAATATGTCCATAAACAGAGTACTAGCATTATGGCAGATGAGTCCAACATGTGCATATACTGAGAGTTAGCTACATGGCAGATGGGTAGAACATGTGAACATATAGAGGACAAGCTATAAGGCAGATGTGTCCAAAATGTTCATACACAGAGAGCTGGCTACATGGCTGATGAATCCAACGTGTCTATATATACAGATCTAGCTACATGGAAGGAAAGTCCAATATGTTCATATACAGAGAGCGAGCTACATGGCAAACGAGTCCAAAATATCCATATTCAGAGAGATAGCTACATGGCAGACGAGTCCAAAATGGCCACATACAGAGAGCTAGCTACATGGGAGAGTAGTGAAACATTTCCATATACAGAGAGCTAGCTATATGGCAGAGTAGTGCAACATTTTCCTAAACACAATTCTAGCTACATGGCAAATGAGTCCTACATGTCCATGTATTGAGAGTGAGATGCATGGCAGAGTATTCCAACATGTGCATATATATACAGAGTACTAGCTATATGGCAGATGAGTCCAACATGTCCATATCCTGAGAGTTAGCTACATGGCAGACGAGTCAAAAGTGTGCATATAGGGAGGACTAGCTACAAGACAGATGTGGCCAAAGTGTTCATACAGCGTGAGCTGGCTACATGGCAGAGAAGTACATAATGTCCATATACAGAGAGCTAGCTACATGGCAGAGTAGTGCAACATTTCCATGTGCAGTGTTCTAGCTACATGGCATATGAGTCCAACATGTCCATATAATGAGAGAGAACTACATGGCAGAGTATTCCGACATGTTTGTATACATAGTATTAGCTATATGGAAGATGAGTCCAACATGGCCATATACTGTTAGTTAGCTACTAGCTATATGGAAGATGAGTCCAATATGGCCATATACTGTTAGTTAGCTACATGGCAGATGGGTCCAACATGTATATATAGAGAGGACCAGCTTCAAGGCAGATGTGTCCAAAAGGTTCCTATAGAGAAAGCTGACTATATGGCTGATGAATCCAACATGTCCATATACTCAGAGCTAGCTACATGGCAGGGAAATCCAATATGTTCACATACAGAGAGCTAGCTACATGCAGAGAAGTGCAACATTTCCATATACAGGGTTCTAGCTACATGGCAGATGAGTACAACATGTCCATATACTGAGAGCGAGCTACTTGGCAGAGTATTGTAATATGTCCATATACAGATTGCTAGCTAAATAGCAGATGAGTCCAACATGCGCATATACTGAGAGTTAGCTACATGGCAAATGGGTCCAACATGTGTATATATAGAGAACTAGCTACAAGGCAGATGTGTCCAAAATGTTCATACAGAGAGAGCTGGCTACATGTGTGATGAATACAACATGTACATATACACAGAGCTAGCTTTGTGGCAGGCCAGTCCAATATGTTCATATACAGAGAGCTAGATACATAGCAAACAAATCCAAAATGTCCATATACAGAGAATTAGCTACATGGTAGAGTAGTTCAACATTTCCATATACAGAGTAGCAGCTACATGGCAGATGAGTCCAACATGGCCAGAGACTGATAGCGAGCTACTTGAAGAAGTGTTCCAACATGTCCATATACAGAGTACTAGGTATATGGCAGATGACTCCAACATGTCCATATACTGAGTATTAGCTACTTGGAAAATGAATCCAACATGTGTATATATAGAGAACTAGCTACAAGGCAGATGTGTCCAAAGTGTTCATACAGAGAGAGCTGGCTCCATTGCAGTCGAGTCAAAAATGTCCATATACAGAGAGGTAGCTACATGGCAGAGTAGTGCAACATTTCCATATATATGGCAGATGAGTCCAACATGTCCATATGCTGAGAGCGAGCTACATGGCAGGTAAGTCCAATATGTTCATGTACAGAGAGCTAGCTACATGGCAGACACGTCTAAAATGTTCATGTACAGAGAGCTACCTACATGGCAGAGTGGTGCAACATTTCCATATGCAGAGTTCTAACTACACGACAGATGAGTCCAACATATCCATGTACAGAGTACTAGCTTTATGTCACATGTGTCCAACATGTCCATATACTGAGAGTTAGCTACATGGCAGATGAATCCAACATGTATTTATATAGAGGATTAGCTACAAGATAGATGTGTCCAAAATGTTCCTAGAGAGAGATCTGGCTACATGGTTGATGAGTCCAACATATCCATATACACTAAGCTAGCTACATGTCAGGCAAGTCCAATATGTTCATATACAGAGAGCAAGATACATGGCAGAGAATTTCAACATTTCTATATACAGGGTTCTAGCTGCATGGCAGATGAGTCCAACATGTCCATATACTGAGAGCGAGCTACTAGGCAGAGTATTGCAATATGTCCATATACAGAGTACTAGCTAAATAGCAGATGAGTCCAACATGTCCATATACTGAGAGTTAGCTACATGGCAAATGGGTCCAATATGTGTATATATAGAGGACTAGCTACAAGGCAGATGTGTCTAAAATGTTCATACAGAGAGAGCTGGTTACATGACTGATGAGTCCAACATGTCCATATACACAGAGCTAGCTACATGGCATGCAAGTCCAATATGTTCATGTACAGAGAGCTAGGTACATGGCAGGCAAGTCCAAAATGTCCATATACAGACAGCTAGCTATGTGGCAGAGTATTCCAACATGTTCTTATACAGAGTACTAGCTGTATGGCAGATGAGTCCAACATGTCCATATACTGAAATTTAGCCACATGGAAGATGATTCCAACATGTGTATATATAGAGGATTAACTGCAAGGCAGATGTGTCCAAAATGTTCATACAGAGACAGCTTGCTACATGGCTGATGTGTCCAACATGTCCATATACACAGAACTAGCTAAATGGCAGGCAACTCCAATATGGTCATATTCTGAGAACTAGCTACATGGCGGATGAGTCCAAGATGTCCATATATAGAGAGATAACTTCATCGCAGAGTAGTGCAACATTTCATTATACAGAATTCTAGCTACATGGCAGAAAAGTCCAACATGTCCATATACTGAGAGTGAGCTACATGGCAGTGGATTCCAACATGTCCATATACTGAGTACTAACTATATGGCAGATGAGTCCAACATGTCCATATACTGAAATTTAGCTACATGGAAGATGATTCCAACATGTGTATATATAGAGGATTAGCTACAAGGCTGATGTTTCCTAAATGTTCAAACAGAGAGAGCTGGCTAAATTGCTGATGAGTCCAACATGTCCATATACACAAAGCTAGCTACATGGAAGGCAAGTCCAATATGTTCATGTACAGAGAGCTATCTACATGGCAGATGAGTCCAAAATATCCATACACAGAGAGCTAGCTACATGGCAGACGAGTCCAAAATGTCCATATACAGAGAGCTAGCAACATGGCAGAGTAGTGCAACATTTCCATATACAGAGTTCTAGCTACATAGCAGATGAGCACAACATGTCCATATATTGATAGCAAGATGCTTGGCCGATGAGTCCAAAGTGTGTATATATTGAGGACTAGCTAAAAGGCAGATGTGGTCAAAGTGTTCATACAGCGAGAGCTGGCTACATGGTAGACAAGTACATATGTCAATATACAGAGAGCTAGCTACAAGGCAGAGTAGTGCAACATTTCCATACACAGAGTTCTAGCTACATGGCATATGAATCCAACAGGCCCATACACTGAGAGCGAGCTACATGGCAGAGTATTCCAACATGTCCATATACACAGTATTAGCTATATGGCAGATGCGTCCAATATGTCCATATATTGAGAGTTAGTTACAAAATGCAGATGAGTCCAACATGTGTATATATAGAGGACTAGCTACAAGGTGAATGTGTCCAAAATGTTCCTACTGAGAAAGCTTGCTACATGGCTGATGAATCCAACATGTCCATATACTCAGAGCTAGCTATATGGTAGGCAAGTCCAATATGTTCATATACAGAGAGCTAGCTACATGTCAGAGTAATGCAACATTTCCATATACAGAGATCTATCTACATGGCAGATGA
>NW_006409046.1:319694-321175 GCF_000296735.1 Chrysochloris asiatica | reverse complement strand
GTACTAGCTATATGGAAGATGAGTCAAACATGTCCATATACTGAGATTTAGCCACATGGAAGATGATTCCAACATGTATATAGAGAGGATTAGCTACAAGGCAGATGTGTACAAAATGTTTGTATAGAGAGAGCTGGCTACATGGCTGATGAATCCAACATGGCCATATACACAGAGCTAGCTACATGGGAGGCAAGTCCAATATGTTCAAATTCAGGGAGCTAGCTACATGGCAGACAAGTTCAAAATGTCCATATACGGAGAGTTAGCCTCATGGCAGAGTAGTGCAACATATCCTTATACAGAGTTCTAGCTACCTGACAGATGAGTCCAACATGTCCATATACTGAGAGTGAGGTACATGGCACAGTATTCCAACTTGTCCACATAACGAGTATTAGCTATATGGCAGTTGAGTCCAACATGTCCATATACTGAGAGTTAGCTACATGGCAGATGGGTCCAACATGTGCATATATATAGGACTAGCTACAAGGCAGATGTGTCCAAAATGTTCCTAGAGAGGGATCTGGTTACATGGCTGATGAGTTCAACATGTCCATATACACAGAGCTAGCCTCATGGCAAGTAAGTTCAATATGTTCATAAACAGAGAGGTAACTACATGGGAGTCGAGTCCAAAATGTCCATATACAAAGAATTAGCTACATGGCAGAGTAATGCAAGATTTCCACATACTGAGTTATAGCTACATGGAAGATGAGTGCAACATGTCTATATACTGAAAGCGAGCTACATGGCAGAATATTCCAACATATCCACATACACAGTACTTGCTATATGGCAGATGAGTCCAACATGTCCATATACTGTGAGTTAGCTACATGGAAGATGATTCCAACATGTGTATATATAGAGGACTAGCTACAAGGTGAATGTGTCCGAAATGTTCCTACTGAGAAAGCTTGCTACATGGCTGATGAATCCAACATGTCCATATACTCAGAGCTAGCTACATGGCAGGCAAGTCCAATATGTTCATATACAGAGAGCTAACTGCATGGCAGACGAATCCAAACTGTCCATATACAGAGTGTTAGCTACTTTGCAGAGTAATGCAACATTTCCATATACAGAATTCTAACTACATGGCAGATGAGTCCAACAAGTCCATATACTCAGAGCATACTACATGGCAGAGTATTCCAACATGTCCTTATAAAGAATACTAGTTATATGGCAGATAAGCCAAACATGTCCATATCCTGAGAGTTAGCTACATGGCTGATGAGTCCAAAATGTGTATATTTTAAAAGAGTAGCTACAAGTCAGATGTGTCCAAAATGTTCATACAGAGAGAGCTTGATACATGGAAGACGCGACCAAAATGTCCATATACAGAGAGAAGCTACATAGCAGAGTAGGGCAACATTTCCGTATGCAGAGTTCTAGCTACATGGCAGATGAGTCCAACATGTCTATATACTGAGAGCGAGCTACATGGCAGAGTATTCCAAAAT
>NW_006409046.1:316389-318024 GCF_000296735.1 Chrysochloris asiatica | reverse complement strand
CAGAGAGAGCTTGATACATGGAAGACAAGACCTAAATGTCCATATACAGAGAGAAGCTACATGGCAGAGTAGTGCAACATTTCCGTATGCAGAGTTCTAGCTACATGGCAGATGAGTCCAACATGTCTATATACTGAGAGCGAGCTACATGGCAGAGTATTCCAAAATGTCCATATACAGAGTACTAAGTCCAACATGTCCATATACTGAGAGTTAGCCACATGGAAGATGACTGCAACATGTGTATATCTAGAGGACTAGCTAAAAGGCAGATGTGTCCAAAATGTTTCTCGAGAGAGAGCTGGCTACATGGCTGATGAGAACAATATGTCCACATACACAGAGCTAGCTACATGGCAGGCAAGTCCAGTATGTTTACATTCAGAGAGCTAGCTACATGGCAGACAACACCAAAATGTCCATATACAGAGAGATAGCTACATGGCTGAGTAGTACAACATTTGCATATGCAGAGTTATAGGTACATAGCAGATGAGTCCAACATGTCCATATTCTGAGAGCGAGCAACATGGCAGAGTATTCCAACATGTCCATATGCAGCATACTAGCTATATGGCAGATTAGTTCAGCATGTCCATATAGTGAGAGTTAGCAAAATGGCAGATGAGTCCAACATGTGTATATATAGAGGACTAGCTACAAGGCAGGTGTGTCCAAAATATTCCTACAGAGAAAGCTGGCTACATGTCTGATGAGTCCAACATGCCCATATACACAGAGCTAGCTACCTGGCAGGCAAGTCCAATATATTCATATAGAGAGAGCTAGATACATGGCAAAAGACTCCAAACTGTCCATATACAGAGAGCTAGCTACATGGCAAAGTAGTGCAACATTTCCATATGCAGTGTTCTAGCTACATTGCAGATGAGTTCAACATGTCCAAAAACTGAGAGTGAGCTACATGGCAGAGTATTCCAACATTTCCATATACAGAGTGCTTGCTACATGGCAGATGAGTCCAACATGTCCATATACTGAGAGTTTGCTTCATGGCAGATGGTCCAACATGTAAATATATAGAGGACTAGCTACAAGGCAGATGTGTCCAAAATGTTCATACAGAGAGATCTGGCTACATGGCTGATGTGTCCAAACTGTCAATACACAGAGCTAGCTACTTGGCAGGCAAGTCCAATATGTTCATAATCAGAGAGGTAGCTACATGGTAGACGAGTCCAAAATGTCCACATACAGAGAGCGTGCCATATGGCAGAGTATTCTAACATGTCCATATACAGAGTACTACCTCTATGGCAGATGAGTCTAATGTGACCATATAGTGAGAGTTAGCTACATGGCAGATGAGTCCAACATGTGTATATATAGAGGACTACCTACAAGGCAGATGTGTCATAAAATATTCATACAGAGAAAGCTGGATACATGGCTGATGAGTCCAACATGTCCATATACAGAGATAGCTACATGACAGGAAAATCCAATGTGTTCATATTCACAGAGCTAGCTACATGGCAGATGAGTCAAAAATGTCCATGTACAGAGAGTTACCTGCATGACAGAGTAGTACAACATTTCCATATACAGAGATCTAGCTACATGGCAGATGAGTCCAACATGTCCATATACTGAGAGTTAGCTACATGGCAGATG
>NW_006409046.1:310642-312399 GCF_000296735.1 Chrysochloris asiatica | reverse complement strand
TATACAGAGAGCTAGCTACATGGTAGAGTAGTGCAATATTTCCATATGCAGAGTTCTAGCTACACGGCAGATGAGTCCAAAATGTCCATATAGTGAGAGTTAGCTACATGGCAGATGGTTCCAACATGTGAATATATAGAGGAATAGCTACAAGGCAGATGTGTCAAAAATATTTCTAGAGAGAGAACTGGGTACTTGGCTGATGAGTCCAACATGTCCATATACATATGGCAGAGTAGTGCAACATTTCCTTATACAGAGTTCTAGCTACATGGAAGATGATTCCCACAAGTCCATATACTGAGAGTGAGCTACATGGCAGAGTACTCCAACATGTCCTTATAGAGAGTACTAGCTATATGACAGATGAGAGAAACATGTCCATATCCTTAGAGTTATCTACATGGCGGATGAGTCCACCATGTGTATATACAGTGGACTAGCTACAAGGCAAATGTGTCCAAAATGTTCATACAGAGAGAGCTTGCTAACATGGCAGATGAGTCCAAAATGCCATATACAGAGAGCTAGCTACATGGCAGTCTAGTGCACATTTCAGTATGCAGAGTTCTTGCTACATGGTACATGAGTCCAACATGTCCATATACTGAGAGTGAACTACATGGCAGAGCATTCCAATATGTCCATATACAAAGTACTAGCTATATGGCAGATGAGTCAAACATGTCCATATCGTGAGATTTATATACATGGCAGATGAGTCCCACATGTGTATATATAGAGGACTAGCTAAAAGGCAGATGTTTCCAAAATGTTCATACAGAGAGCTATACAGAGAGCTAGCTACATGACAGAGTAGTGCAACATTTTCGTATGCAGAGTTCTAGCTACATGGCAGATGAGTCCAACATGTCCATATACTGAGAGTGAGCTAATGGCAGAGCATTCCAACATGACTATGAACAGAGTACTAGCTATATGGCAGATGAGTTCAACATGTCCATATATTGAGATTTTTTAACATGGAAGATGATTCCAACATGTGTATATATAGAGGATTAGCTACAAATCATATGTGTCCAAAATGTTCATACACAGAGAGTTGGCTACATGTCTGATGAGTCCAACATGTCCATATACACAAAGCTAGCTACATGGCAGGGAAGTCCAATATGTTCATACTCATAGAGATAACTACCTGGCAGATGAGTCCAAACTGTCCATATAGAGAGACCTAGCTTCATGACAGAGTAGTGCAACATTTCCTTATACAGAGTTCAAGCTACATGACAGATGAGTCCAACATGTCCATATACTGAGAGTGAGCTACATGGCAGAGTATTCCAACATGTCCTTATAAAGAGTACTAGCTTTATGGCAGATGAGTCCAACATGTCCATATAGTGAGAGTTATCTACATGGCAGATGAGTTCACCATGTGCATATATAGAGGACTAGCTACAAGGCAGATGTGTTCAAAATGTTCCTAGAGAGAGAGCTGGCTACATGGCTGATGAATCCAACATGTCCATATACACAGAACTAGCTACATGGAAGACGAGTCCAAAATGTCCATATACAGACAGCTAGCTACATGGCAGAGTAGTGCAACATTTCCATATACAGAGTTCTAGCTACATGGAAGATGAGTCCAACATGTCCATATACTGAGAGTGAGCTACATGGCAGAGTATTCCAACGTGTCCTTATACAGAGTACTAGATATATGGCAGATGAGTAAAAAATGTCCATATCCTGAGAGTTAGCTACAAGGCACATGAGTCCAACATGTGTAT
>NW_006409046.1:307371-309111 GCF_000296735.1 Chrysochloris asiatica | reverse complement strand
AGACTAGCTACAAGGCAGATGTGTCCAAAATGTTCATACAGAGATAGCTGGCTACATGGCTGATGAGTTCAACATGTCACTATACACAGAGCTAGCTACATAGCAGGCAAGTCGAAAATGTCTGTATACAGAGAGCTAGCTACATGGCAGAGTAGTGCAACATTTCATTATACAGAGTTGTAGCTACATGCCATATGAGACCCACAAGTCCATATACTGAGAATGAGCTATATGGCAGAGTATTACAACATGTCCTTATACAGAGTACTAGCTTTATGGAAGATGAATCCAACATGTCCATATAGTGAGAGTTATCTACATGGCAGATGAGTCCAACATGTGTATATATAGAGGACTAGCTACAAGGCAGATGTGTTCAAAATGTTCATCCAGAGAGAGCTTGCTACATGGCATACGAGTCCAAAATGTCCATATACAGAGAGCTAGCAACACAGCAGAGTAGTGCGACATTTCCATATGCAGAGTTCTAGCTAAATGGCAGATGAGTCCAACATATCCATATATTGAGAGCGAGCTACATGGCAGAGCATTCCACATGTCCATATACACAGTACTAGCTATATGGCAGATGAGTCCAACATGTGTATATACTGAGATTTAGCCACATGGAAGATGATTCCAACATGTGCTTATATAGAGAATAGGCTACAAGGCAGATGTGTCCAAAATATTCATGCAGAGAAAGCTGGCTACATGGCTGTTGAGTACAAAATGTCCATATTCACAAAGCTAGCTATATGGCAGGGAAGTCCAACATGTCCATATACCCAGAGCTAGCTACATGGCAGAGTAGTGCAACATTACCATATACAGAGTTCTAGCTACATAGCAGAAGAGACAAACATGTCCATATACTGAAAGTGAGCTACATGGCAGAGTATTCCAACATGTCCTTATACAGAGTACTAGCTATATGACAGATGAGTCAAACATGTCCATATCCTGAGAGATATCTACATGGCAGATGAGTCCTAAGTGTGTATATATAGAGGGCTAGCTACAAGGCAGATGTGTCCAAAAGGTCCATAAAGAGAGAGGTTGCTACAAGGCAGAAAAGTCAAAAATATCCGTATACAGATAGCTAGCTACATGGCAGAGTAGTGCAACATTTCCGTATGCAGAGTTCTAGCTAAATTTCAGATGAGTCCAACATGTCCATATACTGAGAGTTAGCCACATGGAAGATGATTCCAACATGTGAATATATAGAGGATTATCTACAAGTCAGATGTGTCCAAAGTGTTCATCCAGAGAGAGCTGGATACATGGCTGATGAATACAACATGTCCATATCTAGCTACATGGCAGGCAAGTTCAATATGTTCATATACTGAGAGCTAGCTACGTGGCAGACAAATCCAAAATATCCATATACAGAGAGCTAGCTACATGGCAGACAAGTCCAAATTGTCCATATACAGTGAGCTAGATGCATGGCAGAGTAGTGCAACATGTCCATATCCTGAGAGTTAGCTACATGGCAGATGAGTCCATTTTGTCCATATACTGGGAGTGAGCTACATAACAGAGTATTCCTACATGTCCTTATACAGACTACTAGCTATATGGCAGATGAGTCAAACATGTCCATATCCTGAGAGTTATCTACATGGCAGATGAGTCCACCATGTTTATATATAGAGGACTAGCTACAAGACAGATGTGTCCAAAATGTTCATACAGAGAGAGCTTGATACATGGCAGACAAGTCCAAAATAT
>NW_006409046.1:303681-307246 GCF_000296735.1 Chrysochloris asiatica | reverse complement strand
AAAAATGTCCATATCCTGAGAGTTAGCTACATGGCAGATGAGTCCAACATGTGTATATTTAGAAGACTGGCTACAAGGCAGATGTGTCCAAAATGTTCATACATGGAAGATGAGACCAAAATGTCCATATACAGAGAGCTAGCTACATGACAGAGTAGTGCAACATTTCCATATGCGGAGTTCTAGCTACATGGCAGATGAGTCCAACATGTCCATATACTGAGAGTGAGCTACATGCCAGAACATTCCAACATGTCCATATACAGAGTACTAAATAAATGGCTGATGAATCCAACATGTCCATACAGTGAGAGTGAGCTACATGGCAGATGGGTACAACATGTGAATATATAGAGGACTAGCTACAAGGCAGATGTATCCAAAATGTTTCTAGAGAGAGAACTGGGTACAGTGCTGATGAGTCCAATATGCCCATATACAGACAGCTATCTACATGGCAGGCAAGTCCAATATGTTCTCGTACAGAGAGCTAGCTAATGGCAGACAAGCCCAAAATATCCGTATACAGAGAATAAGCTACTTGGCAGAGTAGTGCATCGTTTCCATATACTGAGTTCTAGCTACATGGAAGTTGAGTCCAACATGTCCATATACAGAAAGCGAGCTACATGGCAGAGTATTCCAAGATGTCTATATACACAGTACTACCTATATGGCAGATGAGTCCAACGTGTCCATATACTGAGAGTTAGCTACATGTCAGATGGGTCCAACATGTGCATATATAGAGGACTAGCTACAAGGCAGATGTGTCCAAAATGTTCATATACTGAGAGTGAGCTACATGGCAGAGCACTCAAACATGTCCATATACAGAGTACTAGCTACATGGCTGATGAGTCCAACATGTCCATATACACAGAGCTAGCTACATGGCAGGCAAGTCCAATATGTTCATATTCAGCGAGCTAGTTACATGGCAGACGAGTCCAAAATGTCCATATTCCAAGAGCTAGCTTCATGACAGAGTAATGCCACTTTTCCTTAAACAGAATTCTAGCTACATGGCAGATGAATCCAACATGTCCATATTCTGAGAGTGAGCTACATGGCAGAGTATTCCAACATGTCCTTATACAGAGTACTAGCTATAATGGCAGATGAGTCAAACATGTCCATATCCTGAGAATTATCTACATGGCAGATGAGTACAACATGTGTATCTATAGAGGACTAACTAAAAGGCAGCTGTGTCCAAAATGTTCATACAGAGAGAGCTTGCTACATGGCAGACAAGTCCAAAATGTACATATACAGAGAGCTAGATACATGGCAGAGTAGTGCAACGTTTCTGTATGAAGAGTTCTAGCTACATGGCCGATGAGTCCTACATGTCCATATAAAGAGAATGAGCTACATAGCTGTGCATTCCACATGACCATATACAGACTACTAGCTATATGGCAGATGAGTCCAAAATGTCCATATACTGAGATTTATCCACATGGGAGATGATTCCAACATGTGTATACATAGAGGATTAGCTACAAGTCAGATGTGTCCAAAATGTTCATACAGAGAGAGAATGCTACATGGCTGATGAGTCCAACATGTCCATATACACGGAGCTAGCTACATGGCAGGCAAGTCCAATATGTTCATATTCAGAGAGCTAGTTACATGGCAGACGAGTCAAAAATAACCATATAAAGATCCATATTCTGAGAGTGAGCTACATGGCAGAGTATTCCAATAATGTCCATATACAGAGTACTAGCTATATGGCAGATGAGTCCACCATGTCCATCTACTGTTAGTTAGCTACATGGCAGATGGCTCCAAAATGTGTATATATAGAGGACTAGCTTCAAGGTAGATGTGTCCAAAATGTTCCAAGAAGGAAACCTGGATAAATAGCTGATGTACGCAAAATGTCCATATACTCATAGCTAGCTTCATGGCAGGCAAGTCCAATACGTTCATATACAGAGAGCTATCTACATGGCAGACAAGTCCAAAATGTCCATATACACAGAGCTAGCTGCATGGCAGAGTAGTGCAACATTTCCATATGCAGAGTTCTAGCTACATGGCAGATGAGTCCAACATGTCCATATACTGAGAGTGAGCTACCTGGCAGAGCATTCCAACATGTCCAAATAGAGAGTACTAGCTATATGGCAGATGAGTCCAACATGTCTATATACTGAGATTTAGCCACATGGAAGATGATTCCAACATTTGTATATATAGAGGATTAGGTACAAGGCAGATGTGTACAAAATACTCATACAGATAGAGTTGGCTACATGGCTGATGGGTCCAACATGTCCAGATACACAGAGCTAGCTTCATGGCAGGCAAGTCCAATATGTTCATATTCAGACAGCTACCTACATGACAGACGAGTCCAAAATGTCCATATACACAGAGCTAGCTTCATGGCAGAGTAGTGCAACATTTCCTTATACAGAGTTCTAGCTGCATGGCAGATGAGTCCAACATGTCTATATACTGAGAGTGAGCTACAGGGCAGAGTATTCCAACATGTCCATATAAAGAGTACTAGCTATATGGAAGTTGAGTCCAACATGTCCATATACTGAGAGTTACCTACATGGCAGATGGGTTCAACGTGTGAATATATAGAGGACTAGCTACAACACAGATGTGTCCAAAATGTTCTTAGAGAGAGAGCTGGTTACATGGCTGATGAATCAAACATGGCCATATATACAGAGCTAGCTACATGTCAAGCAAGTCCTATATGTTCATGTACAGAGGGCTAACTACATGGGAGACGAGTCCAAAATGTCCATATACAGAGAGTTAGCTACATGGCAGAGTACTGCAACATTTCCATATACTGAGTTACAACTACATGGAAGATGAGTCCAAAATGTCCAAACACTGAGAGCAAGCTACATGGCAGAGTATTCCAATATGTCCATATACACTGTACTAACTATATGGCAGACTAGTCCAACCTGTCCATATACTGAGAGTTAGCTACATGGAAGATGAGTTCAACATGTGTATATATAGAGGACTAGCTACAAGGCAGATGTGTCCAAAATGTTCATACAGAGAGAGCTAACTACATGGCTGATGAGTCCAACATGTCCATAAACACAGAGCTAGCTACATAGCAGGCAAGTCCATTATGTTCATGTACACAGAGCTAGCTACATGGCAGACAAGTCCAAAATTTCCATATACAGAGAGCTAGCTACATGCAGAGTAGTGTCACATTTCCATATTCAGAGTTCTAGCTACATGGCAGGTGAGTCCAACATGTCCGTATACTGAGAACGAGCTACTCGGCAGAGTATTTCAATATGTACATCTACAGAGTACTAGCTTTATGGCAGATGGGTCCAGCATGTCCATATACTGAGAGTTACCTACATGGCAGATAGTTTCAACATGTGTACATATAGAGGATTAGCTATAAGGCAAATGTGTCCAAAATGTTCATTCAGAGAGAGCTGGCTACATGGCTGATGAACATAACATGTCCAAATACACAGAGCTAGCGACTTGGCAGGCAAGTCCAATATGTTCATATACTGAGAGATAGCTACATGGCAGATGAGTCCAAAAT
>NW_006409046.1:296256-303581 GCF_000296735.1 Chrysochloris asiatica | reverse complement strand
CAGGCAAGTCCAATATGTTCATATACTGAGAGATAGCTACATGGCAGATGAGTCCAAAATATCCATATACAGAGAGCTAGCTACATGGCAGATGAGTCCAAAATGTCCATATACAGAGAGCTATCAACATGGCAGAGTAGTGTAACATTTCCATATACTGAGATCTAGCTACATGGCAGAGTATTCCAACATGTCCTTATACATAGTACTAGCTATATGGGAGATGAGTCAAATATGTCCATATCCTGAGAGTTATCTACATGGCAGAGGAGTCCACCATGTGTATATATAGAGGACTAGCTACAAGGCAGACGTGTCCAAAATGTTCATACAGAGAGAGCTTGATACATGGCAGACAAGTGCAAAATATCCATATACAGAGAGCTAGCTACATGGCATAGTAGTACAACATTTCCATTTACAGAGTTGTAGCTACCTGGCAGATGAGTCCTACAAGTCCATATACTGAAAGTGAGCTACATGGCAGAGTATTCCAACATGTCCTTAAACAGAGTACTAGCTATATGACAGATGAGAGAAACATGTCCATATCCTTAGATGTATCTACATGGCAGATGAGTCCACCATGTGTATAAATAGAGGATTAGCTACTAGGCAGATGTGTCCAAAATGTTCATAAAGAGAGAGACTGCTACATGGCAGATGAGTCCAAAATATCCTTATACAGAGAGCTATCTACATGGCAGAGTAGTGCTAGTTTTCCGTATGCAGAGTTCTTGCTACATGGCAGATGAGTCCAACATGTCCATATACTGAGAGTGAGCTACATGGCAGAGCATTCCAACATGTCCATATACAGAGTACTAGCTATATGGAAGATGAGTCCAATATGTCCATATAGTGAGAGTTAGCTACATGGCAGATGGGTCCAACATGTGAATATATAGAGTATTAGCTAAAAGGCAAATGTGTCCAAAATGTTCATCCAGAGCGAGCTGGCTACATGGTGGATAAATCCAACATGTTCATATACACAGTGCTAGTTACAAGGCAGGCAAGTCCAATATGTTCATATAATGAAAGCTAGCTACATGGCAGACGAGTCCAAAATATCCATATACAGAGAGCTAGCTACATGGCAGATCAGTGCAACATTTCCATATACATAGATCTACCTACATGGCAGATGAGTCCAACATGTCCATATCCTGAGAGTTAGCTACATTGCAGATGAGTCCTTCATGTGTATATGTAGAAGACTAGCTACAAGGCAGATATTTCCAAAATGTTCATACAGAGAGAGCTTGATACATGGCAGATGAGACCAAAATGTCCATATACAGAGAGCTAGCTACATGACAGAGTAGTGCAACAAATTCGTATGCAGAGTTCTAGCTACATGGCAGATGAGTCCAACATGTCCATATACAGAGAGCTAGCTACATGGCAGAGTAGTGCAGCATATCCATATGCAGAGTTCTAGCTACATGGCAGAAGAGTCCAACATGTCCATATACTGAGAGCGAGCTACATGGCACGGTATTCCAACATGACCACATAGAGAGTACTAGCTATATGGCAGTTGCTTCCAGTATGTCCATATACTGAGAGTTAGCTACATCGCCGGTGAATACATAGAGGATTAGCTACAAGGCAGATGTGTCCAAAATGTTCCTAGAAAGATTTTCCTATATGACTGATGAGTCCAACATGTCCATAAACACAGAGATAGCTACATGGGAAGCAAGTCCAATATATTCATATACAGAGAGCTAGCTACATGGCAAAGGAGCCCAACATTTCCATATAATGAGAGCTTGCTACATTGCAGAGCAATCCAACATGTCCATATGCAGGGCTAGCTACATGCCACACGAGTCCAAAATGTCCATATACAGAGAGCTAGCTACATAGCAGAGTAGTGCACCATTTCCATATACAGAGTTCTAGCTACATGACAGATGATTTCTACATGTTCATATACTGAGAGCTAGCTGCAAAGCAGAGTATTCCAACATGTCAATATACAGAGAGCTAGCCAAATGGCAGACAAGTCCAATATGTTCATATACAGAGAGCTACTTACATGGCAGATCAGTGCAACATATGCATGCACAGAGAGCTTGCTACATGGCAGATGAGTCCAAAATGTCAATATACAGAGAGCTAGCTACATGGCAGACCAGTACAATATGTTCATATACAGAGGTCTAGCTATATGTTAGATGAGTCCAACGTGCTACATGGCAGAATAGTCCAAAATGTCCATATAGAGAATAATAGCTACTTGGCAGATGAGTCTAACATGATCATACGCAGAGAGCTTTCTACATGTCTTATGAGTCCAAAATGTCCATATACTGAGTGCTAACTACATCGCAGACAAGTCCAATATATTCATATACAGAGAGCTACAAACATGGCTGATGAGTTCAACATATCTAATCACAGAGAACTCACTACATGGCAGACGAATCATAAATATCCATATACAGAACGCTAGGTAGATGGCAGAGTAGTGCAACATTTCCTTATACAGAGTTCTAGGTAAATGTTAAATGAGTCTAACGTGTCCATATACTAAAAACTAGCTACATGGAAGACAAATCCAATATGTTCATATACAGAGAACTACCTAAATGGCAGATCAGTGTTATATATCCATGCACAGAGAGAGCTAGCTATATGGCAGACAAGTCCAAAATGTCTATATACAAAGAGCTAGCTACATGGCAGAGTAGTGCAACATTTCCATATACAGAGTTCTAGCTACATGGCAGATGAGTACAA
This sequence comes from Chrysochloris asiatica, assembly GCF_000296735.1. NCBI lineage: Eukaryota > Metazoa > Chordata > Mammalia > Afrosoricida > Chrysochloridae > Chrysochloris > Chrysochloris asiatica. The sequence continues at coordinate 300,830 of NW_006409046.1, read as the reverse complement.
CGTGTACATATACTGAAAGCAAGCTACATGGCCGAGTATTCCAACATGTCCATATACAGAGAGCTAGCTGCATGTCAGACAAGTCCAATATGTTCATATACAGAGAGCTACCTACATGGCAGATCATACCAACATATCCATGCACTTGGCAGACAAGTCCAAAATGTCCATATACAGAGAGCTAGCTACATGGAAGAGTACTGCATCATTTCCATATATAGAGTTCTAGCTACAAGGAGATGAGTCCAACATGTCCATATACTGAGAACTAGCTATATGGCAGATGAGTCCAACATGTCCATATTCTGAGAGTTAGCTACATGGCAGATGAGTCCAACGTGCTCATACGGAAAGAGCTTGCTATCTGGCTGATGAGTCCAAAATGTCCATACACTGAGAGCTACCTACATCACAGACAATTCCAATATGTTCATATACAGAGAGCTAACTACATGGCAGATGAGTCCAACATATCCATTTACAGAGAACTCTCTACATGGCAGATGAGTCCACAATATCCATATACAGAGAGCTAGGTAGATGGCAGAGTAGTGCAACATTTCCATATACAGAGTTCTAGCTACACAGCAAATTAGTCCACCTACGTGGTAGATGAGCCCAACATGTCCATATTCTGAGAGTTAGCTACATGGCAGATAAGTCCAATATGTGTATATATAGAGGACTAGCTACAAGGCAGATGAGTCGAACATGTTTATACAGAGACAGCTGTCTACATGGCTGATGAGTCCAACATGTCCATATGCAGAGAGCTAGCTACATGACAGAAAAGTACAATGTGTCCATATACACAGAGGAAACTACATGGCAGATCAGTGCAACATATCCATGCACAGAGAGCTAGCTACATGGCAGACGAGTCCAAAATGTCTATATACAAAGAGCTAGCTACATGGCAGAGTAGTGCAAAATTTCCATATACAGTGTTCAAGTTACATGGCAGATGAGTCCAACGTGTATGTATACTGAGAGCAAGCTACATGGCAGAGTATTCTATCATGTCCATATACAGAGAGCTAGCTACATGACAGAGACGTCCAAAATGTTCATATACAGAGAGCTACCTACATGGCAGATCAGTACAACATATCTATGAACAGAGAGCTAGCTACATGGTACATGGGTCCAAAATATCCATATACAGAGAGCTAGCTGCATGGCAGAGTAGTGCATCATTTCCAAACAGAGAGTTGTAGCTACATGGCAGATGAGCCCAACATGTCCATATACTGTGAGCGAGCAAAATGCAGAGTATTCCAAAATGTTCATATATAGAGTACTAGCTACAAAGCAGATGAGTTCAACATGTTCATATACTGAGAGTTAGCTACACGGCAGATGAGTCCAACATGTGTATATATAGAGGACTAGTTACAAGGCAGATGATTCCAACATGTTCATACTGAGATTGCTGGCTACATGGCTGATGAGTCCAAGATGTCCATATACAGAGAGCAAGCCACATGGCAGACAAGTCCAATATGTTCATATACAAAGAACTACCAACATGGCAGATCAGTCTAACTTATCCATGCACAGAGAGCTATCTATATCACAGACGAGAACAAAATATCCATATACAGAGAGCGAGCTACATGGCAGAGTATTCCAACATGTCCTTATGACAGACAAGCCCAATATATTCGTATACATAGAGCTACCTACGTGGCAGATCAATTCAACATATCCATGCACACAGAGTTAGCTACATGGCAATTGAGTCCATAATGTCCATATACAGAGAACTAGCTACATGGCAATTGAGTCCAATATGTCCATATTCTGAGTGTTAGCTACATGGCAGATGAGTCCAACATGTTCATACAGAGAGAGCTGGCTACATGGCTGATGAATCCAACATGTCCATATACAGAGAGCTAGCTATGTGGCAGAAAAATCCAATATGTTCATATACAGAGAGAAACGTATATGGCAGATCATTCCATCATATTGATGCACACAGAGCTAGCTACATGGCAGATGAGTCCAAAATGACTATCAACAGAGAGCTAGATACATGGCAGTGTAGTGCAACATTTCCATATACAGAGTTCTAGCTACATGGCAGAATATTCCAAAGTGTACATAAACTGAGAGCTAGCTACATTGTAAAGTAGTGCAACATGTCCATATATAGAGTCCTAGCTACCTGGCAGATGAGTACAACATGTCCATATACTGAGAGTTAGCTACATGGCAGATGAATCCAGCATGTGTATATAGAGGACTAGCTACAAGGTGGATGAATCTGACATGTTCATACAGAAAGAGATGGCTAAACGGCTGAAGAGTCCAACATATCCACATACAGAGAGCAAGCTACATGCCAGATCAGTCCAACATATCCATGCACAGAGAGCTGGCTTCATGGCAGATGAGTCTAAAAGGTCCATATACAGAGAGCTAGCTATATGGCAGAATAGTGCAACATTTCCTTATACAGAGTTCTAGCTACATGGCAGATGAATCCAACGTGTACATATACTGAGAGCTAGCGACATGGCAGAGTATTCCTACATGTCCATACACAGAAAGCTAGCTACATGGCAGACAAGTCCAATATGTTCATATAGAGAGCTACCTACCTGGCAAGATCAGTTCAACATATCCATGCACAGAGAGCTAGCTACATGGTAGACGAGTACTAAATATCCATATACAGACAGCTAGCTTCATGGCAGACTAGTGCAACATTTCCAAATACAGAGTTTTAGCTACATGGCAGATGAGCCAAGCCTGTCCATATACTGAGAGCTAGCTAGATTGCAGAGTAGTCCAACATTTCCATGTACAGAGTTCTAGATACATGGCAGATGAGTCCAATATGTTCATACAGAGAGAGCTGGCTACATGGCAGATGATTCAAAAAGGTCCATATACAGAGAGCTCGTTACATGGCAGACAAATCCAATATGTTCATGTACAGAGAGTTACCTACTTTGCAGATCAGTCCAACATATCCATGCACAAACAGCCAGCTACATGATAGACGAGTCCAAAATATCCATATACAGAGAGCTAGATACATGGCAGAGTGGTGCAACATTTCCATATACAGAATTCTAGGTACATGGACGATGAGCCCAACATGTCCTTATAATGAGAGCTAGCTACATTACAGAGTAGTCCAACATGTCAATATACAGAGTACTATTTACATGGCAGATTAGTCCAACAAATCCATTTACTGAGAGTGAGCCATATGGCGAATGAGTCCAACATGTGTATATATAGAGGACTAGTTACAAGGCAGAGGAGTCCAACATGTTCATACAGAGAGATATGGCTACATGGCTGATGAGTCCAACATGTCCTTATACTGAGAATTAGCTACATGGTACAATAGTCCAACATGTTCAAATTACATGGCTGATGAGTCCAACATGTCTGTTCAAAGAGAGCTAGCTACATGGCATAGTAGTGCAACATTTCCAAATACAGAGTTCTAGCTGCATGGCAAATGAGCAAAACTTGTCCATAGACTGAGAGCTAGCTACATCGCAGAGTAGTCCAACATGTCCAGATATAGAGAGCTAGCTACATGCCAGACGAGTCCAAAGTGTCCATATACTGAGAGCTAGCTTCATGGCATTGTAGTGCAACATTTCCATATACAGAGTTCTAGCAACATGGCTGATGAGTCCAACGTGTTCATATACTGAGAGCTAGTTACTAAGCAAAGTATTCCAATATGTACATAAACGGAGAGCTAGCTACATGGCAGATAAGTCCAATATGTTCATATACAGAAAGCTACCTAAATGGAAGATCGGTGCAACGTATCCATGCACAGAAAGCTACCTACATAGTAGACGAGTTCAAAATATCCATATTCAGAGAGCTAGCTACATGGCAGAGTAGTGCAACCTTTCCATATGCAGAGGTCTAGCTGCATGGTAAAAGAGTCCAACGTGTACATATACTGAGAACTAGCTACATGGCAGAGTACTTCAACATGTCCATATAGAGAATACTAGCTACGTGACAGATAAGTCTAACATGCTCATACGGCGAGAGCTTGCTATATAGCTGATGAGTCCAAAATGTCCATATACTGAGCGCTAGCTACCTCGCAGAAAAGTCCAATATGTTCATATACAGAGAGCTACCTACATGGCAGATGAGTCCAACATATCCATGAACAGAGAACTCGCTCATGGCAGACGAGTCCAAAATGCCCATATACAGAGAGCTAGCTACATGGCAGAACACTGCAACATTTCCATTTACAGAGTTCAAGTTACATGGCAGATGAGTCCAACGTGTCCATATACTGAGAGCTAGCTACATGGCAGATGAATCCAACATGACCATATTCTGAGAGTTAACTATGTGGCAGATGAGTCCAACATGCTCATACGGAGAGAGCTTGGTATATGGCTGATGATTCCAAAATGTCCATATATTGAGAGCTACCTACATTTCAGACAAATGCAATATGTTCATATACAGAGAGCTACCTACATGGCAGCTGAGTCCAACAAATCCATGAACAGAGAAATCGCTACATGGCAGATGTGTCCCAAATGTCCATATACAGAGAGCTAGGTAGA
>NW_006409046.1:294830-295460 GCF_000296735.1 Chrysochloris asiatica | reverse complement strand
CAAAAATATCCATATACAGAGAGCTAGCTACATGACAGCGTAGTGCAACATTTACAAATATAGAGTTCTAGTTCATGGCAGATGAGTCTAATGTGTCCATATTCTGAGAACTAGCTACATTGCAGGGTAGTCCATCATGTCCATATACAGAGTACTAGATACATGACAGATGAGTCCAACATGTGTATATATAGACAACTAGCTACATGGCAGACGAGTACAATGTCTATATACAAAGAGCTAGCTACATGGCAGAGTAGTGCAACATTTCCATATACAGAGTTCTGGCTACATGGTAGATGAGTCCAACGTGTACATATACTGAGAGCAAGCTACCTGGCAGAGTATTCCAACATGTCCATATTCAGAGAGCTAGCTACATGGCAAACAAGTCCAATATGTTCATATTCAGAGAGCTACCTACATGGCAGATCATACCAACGTATCCATGTACAGAGATCTAGCTAGAAGGCAGACGAGTCCAATATGTTCATATACCAAGAGCTACCTACATGACAGATCAGTCCAACATATCCATGCACAGAGAGCTAGCTATATGTCAGATCAGTCCAATGTATGCATGCACAGAGAGCTAGCTACATGGCAGACGAGTCCAAAATGTTCATATAC
>NW_006409046.1:290972-293865 GCF_000296735.1 Chrysochloris asiatica | reverse complement strand
TCCAACGTGTACATATACTGAGAGCTAGCTACATGGCAGAGTATTCCAACATGTCCATACACAGAGAGCTAGCTACATGGCAGACAAGTCCAATATGTTCATATACAGAGAGCTACCTAAATGGCAGATCAATGCAACATATCCATGCACAGAGAGCTAGCTACATGGTAGAGAAGTCTAAAATATCCATATAAAGAGAGCTAGCTACATGGCAGAGTAGAGTAGCATTTACAAATACAGAGTTCTAGCTATATGGCACATGAACCCAGCGTGTCCATATACTGATAGCTAGCTACATTGCAGAGTAGTCCAACATGTCCATATACAGAGTACTAGCTTCATGGCAGATGAGTCCAATATGTCCATATTCTGAGAGTTAGCAACATGGCAGATGAGTCCAACATTTGTATATATAGAAGACTAGCTAAAAGAGAGATGATCCCAACCTGTTCATACATACAGAGCTGGCTAAATGGCTGAAGAGTCCAACATGTTTATATATGGAGAGCTAGCAATACGGCATAGAAGTCCAGTATGTTCATATACAGAGAGTTACCTACATGGCGGATCAGCCCAACATGTCCATGCATAGAGAGCTAGCTACATAGCAAATGAGTCCAAAATGTCCATATACAGAGAGCTAGCTGCATGACAGACAAGCCCAATATGTTCGAATACAGAGAACTAACTACATGGCAGATCAGCCCAACATACTCATGCACAGAGAGTTAGCTACATGGCAGTTGAGTCCAAAAAGTCTATATACAGAGAACTAGCTACATGGCAGAGTAGTGCAACATTTCCTTATACAGTGTTCTAGCTACATGGCAGAGGAGTCCAATGTTTACCTATACTGAAAGCTAGCTACATGACAGAGTATTCCAACATGTCCATACACAGATAGCTAGCTACATGGCAGACAATTCCAATATGTTCATATACAGAGAGCTACCTACATGGCAGATCAGTCCAATATATCCATGCACAGTAAGTTGGGTACATGGTAGATGAGTCTAAAATATTCATATAAAGAGAACTAGGTACATGGCAGTGTAGTGTAACATTTACAAATACAGAGTTCTAGCTACATGACAGATGAACCCAACGTTTCCATATACTGAGAGCTAGCAACATTGCAGAGTAATCCAACATGTCCTTATTCATAGTACTAGCTTCATGGCATATGAGTCCAATATGTCCAAATTAGGAGAGTTAGCTACATGGCAGATGAGTGCAACATGTGTATATGTAGAGGACTAGCTACAAGGCAGATGAGTCCAATATGTTCATACAGAGAGAGCTATCTACATGGCAGACGAGTCCCAAATGACCATATAGAGAGAGCTAGCTACATGGAAGAGTAGAGCAACATTTCCACATACAGTGTTCTAGCTACATGCCAGATCAATCCAACATATCCATGCACAGAGAGCTAGCTACATGTTAGATGAGTCCAAAATATCCATATACAGAAAGCCAGCTACATGGCAGAGGAGTGCAACATATCCCTGCACAGAGAGTTAGCTACATGGTAGAGGAGTGCAAAATGTCCAGGTACAGAGAGTGTGTAATTTCTATATACAGAGGTCTAGCTACATGACAGATGAGTCCATCATGTCCATATACTGAGAGCTAGCTACATGGCAGATTAGCGCAACATATCCATGCAGAGAGAGCTAGCTACATGGCAGAGGAGTGCAAAATGTCCATCTACAGAGAGGTAGCTACTTGGCAGAGTAGTGCAAAATTTCCATATACAGACGTTTAGCTACATGGTAGATGAGTCCAATATGTGTATATATAGAGGACTAGCTAAAAGGCAGATTAGTCCAACATGTTCATACAGAGCTAGCTGGCTACATGTCAGAGTAGTGCAACATTTCCATATACAGAGTTCTAGCTACATGGAAGATGAGTCCAACGTGTGCATATACTGAGAGCTAGCTACATAGCAGAGTATTCCAATATGTCCATAGACAGAGAGTTAGCTACATGGCAGACAAGTCTAATATATTCATCTACAGAGAGCTACCTACATGGAAGATCAGTCCAAAATATCCATGCACAGAGAAATAGCTACATGGTAGACGAGTCCAAAATATCCATATAAAGAGAGCTAGCTACATGGCAAAGTAGTGTAACATTTCCAAATACAGAGTTCTAGCTACATGGTAGATGAACCCAACGTGACTATATATTGAGAGATAGCTTCATTGCAGAATAGTCCAACATGTTCATATACAGAGTATTAGCTACATGTCAGATGAGTCCAATATGTCCATATTCTGAGAGTTAGCTACATGGCAGATGAGTCCAACCTATGTATATATAGAGGAGTAGCTAAAAGATAGATTAGTCCAACATGTTCATACAGAGCTAGCTGGCTACATGGCAGAGTAGTGCAACATTTCCATATACAGAGCTCTAGCTATATGGCAGATGAGTCCAAAGTGTGCATACACTGAGAGCTAGCTACATGGCAGAGTATTCCAATATGTCCATATTCTGAGAGTTAGCTACATGGCAGATGAGTCCAACTTGTGTATATATAGAGGAGTAGCTAAAACACAGATGAGTCCAACGTGTTCCTACAGAGAGAGCTGGCTACATGTCTGATGTGTCCAACATGTCCATAAACAGAGATCTAGCTACATGGCAAAAACGTCCAAGATGCTCATAAACAGAGAGCTATCTACATGGCAGAGTAGTGCAACTTTTCCATATACAGTGTTCTAGCTACATGGCAGATGAGTACAACATGTCCATATACTGAAATCTAGCTACATTGCAGAGTATTCCAACATGTCCATATACTGAGTACTAGCTACATGGCAGATGAGTCCAACATGTCCATATACTGAGAGTTAGCTACATGGCAGATGAGTGCAACATG
>NW_006409046.1:288907-290637 GCF_000296735.1 Chrysochloris asiatica | reverse complement strand
CATGTACCGAGAGTGTGTAATTTCCATATACAGAGGTCTAGCTACATGACAGATGAGTCCAACGTGTCCATATGCTGAGAGCTAGCTACATGGCAGAGTATTCCAACATGTCCATATAGAAAATACTAGCTACATGGCAGATGAGTCCAACATGTCCATATTTGGAGAGTTAGCTATATGGTAGATGAGTCCAACATGTGTATATATAGAGGACTAGCTAAAAGACAGATGAGTCTAACATGTTCATACAGAGAGAGCTGGCTACATGGCTGATGAGTCCAACATGTCCATATACATAGAGATAGCTATGTGGCAGAAAAATCCATTATGTTCATATAAAGAGAGACACATACATGGTAGATCAGCCCAACATATTGATGCACACAGAGCTAGCTACATGGCAGATGAGTCCAAAATGACCACCAACAGAGAGCTAGCCACTTGGCAGATTAGTGCAACATTTCCATATACAGAGTTCTAGCTACATGGCAGATGAGTCCAACAATTCCAAATACAAAGTTCTAGCTACACGGCAGATGAGTCCAACATGTGTATTTATAGAGGACTAGCTACATGGCAGGTGTGCCCTAAATGTTCATTCAGATTGAGCTGGCTACATGGCAAACGAGTCCAAAATGTTCATATGCAGAGAGCTAGCTACATGGTATAGTATTGCAACATATCCATATATAGAGTACTAGCTATAAGGTTGATGAGTGCAACATGCCCATATACTGAGAGTTAACTACATGAGAGTTGAGTCCAACATGTGTATATAGAGAGCACCATCTACAAGGCAGATGTGTCCAAAATGTTCATACAGAGAGAGCACTGGCTACGTGGCAGATGAGTCCAACATGTCCATATACACAAAGCTGGCTACATGGCAGGCAAGTCCAATATGTTCATGTACAGAGAGCTAGCTACATGGCAGATGAGTTCAGAATGTCCATATACAGAGAGCTAGCTACATGGCAGAGTATATAGAGGATTAGCTACAAAGCAGATGTGTCCTCAATGTTCATTCAGATTGAGCTGGCTACATGACTGATGAATCCAACATGTCCATATGAACAGAGTGAGCTCCATGGCAGGGAAGTCCAATATGTTCATATACAGAGAGCTACCTAAAGGCAGATGAGTCCAAAATGTCCAAATACAGAGCACTATCTGCATGGAAGAGTAGTGCAACATTTCCTTATACAGAGTTCTAGCTACATGGCAGATGACTGCAACATGTCCATATACTGAGAGCAAGCTACATAGCAGTGTATTCCAACATGTCCATATTCATAATACTAGCTATATGGCAGAAGAGTCCAACATATCCATATACTGAGAGTTAGCAACATGGCAGATGAGTCCATCATGTGTATATATAGAGGACTAGCTTCAAGGCAGATGTGTCCAAAATGTTCACACACAGAGATCTGGCTACATGGCTGATGAGTCCAACATGTCCATAAAGACAGAGCTAGCTACATGTAAGACAAGTCCAATATGTTCATATACAGAGTGCTAGCTACATGGCAGACGAGTCCAAAATGTCCATATAAAGAGAGCTAGATACATTGCAGAGTAGTGCAACATTTCCATATGCAGAGATCTAGCTACATGGCAGATGACTCTAACATGTCCATAAAATTAGAGCGAGCTACATGGCAGAGTATTCCAACATGTCCTTGTACAGAGTACTAGCTATATGGCAGATGAGTCCAACATGTCCATAT
>NW_006409046.1:286681-288392 GCF_000296735.1 Chrysochloris asiatica | reverse complement strand
AACATGTCCATATACAGAGAGCTACATACATGGTAGAGCAGTCCAGCATTTCCATATTAAGAATTCTTGCTACATGGCCGATGAATCCAACATATCCATATACTTAGAGCTAGCTACATGGCAGGAAAGTTTAATATGTTCATATACCAACCGCTAGCTACATGGCACATGAGTCCAAAATGTCCATATTCAGACAGATAGCTATATGGCAGAGTAGTGCAAGATTTTCATATACAGAGTTCTGGCTACATGACAGATAAGTCCAACATGTCCATATATTGAGATCGAGCTACATGGCAGTCAAGTATAATATGTTTATCTACAGAGACCTAGCTACATGGCAGAGTAGTGCAACATTTCCATATACAGAGTTCTAGCTACATGGCAGATAAATCCAACATGTCCATATACTGAGAGCCAGCGACATGGAAGACGAGTCCAATATGTCCATATACAGAGTACTAGCTATATGGCAGATGAGTTCAACATGTCCATATACACAGAGCTTGCTACATGGCAGACAAGTCCAACATGTTCATATACAGAGTGCTAGTTACATGGCAGACGAGTCCAAAATGTCCATATACAGAGAGCTAGGTATATTGCAGAGTAGTGCAACATTTCCATATGCAGAGATCTAACAACATGGCAGATGAGTATAACATATCCATAAAATGAGAGCGAGCTACATGGCAGAGTATTCCAACATGTCCTTGTACAGAGTACTAGCTATATGGCAGATGAGTCCAACATTTCCATATACAGAGTTCTAGCTACACGGCATATGAGGCCATCATGTGTATATATAGAGGACTAGCTACATGGCAGATGTGTCCTAAATGTTCATTCAGATTGAGCTAGCTACATGACTGATGAATCCAACATGTCTATATGAACAGAGCGAGTTCCATGGCAGGGAATTCCAATATGTTCATATACAGAGAGCTAGCAACATGGCGGGTGAGTCCAAAATGTTCATATACAGAAAGTCAGCTACATGGCATAGTTTTGGAATATATCCATATATAGAGTACTAGCTATAAGGCAGATGAGTGGAACATGTCCATATACTGAGAATTAGCTACATGACAGATGAGTCCTACATGTGTATATATAATGGACTATCTACAAGGCAAATGAGTCCAAAATGTTCATACACAGAGAACTGGCTACATGGCTGATGATTCCAACATGTCCATATACACAGAGAAAACTACATGGCAGGAACGTTCAATATGTTCATATACTGACCGCTAGCTACATGACAGACGAGTCCAACATGTCCATATACAGAGAGCTATTTACATGGTAGAGCAGTCCAGCATTTCCATATTAAGAATTCTTGCTACATGGCCGATGAGTCCAACATGTCCATATACTTAGAGCTAGCTACATGGCAGTCAAGTCCAATATGTTCATATACAAAGAGCTAGCTACATGGCACACGAGTCCAAAATGTCCATATTCAGAGAGCTAGCTATATGACAGAGTAGTGCAACATTTCCATATGCAGAGATCTAGCTACATGGCAGATGGTATAGCATGTTCATAAAATGAGAGCGAGCTACATGGCAGAGCATTCCAACATGTCCTTGTACAGAGTACTAGCTATATGACAGATGAGTCAAACATGTCCATATCCTGAGAGTTAGCTACATGGCAGATGAGTCCAACATGTGTATATACAGAGGACTAGTAAGAAGGCAGATGT
>NW_006409046.1:281946-286436 GCF_000296735.1 Chrysochloris asiatica | reverse complement strand
ATGAGTATAACATGTCCATAAAATGAAAGCGAGCTACATGGCAGAGTATTCCAGCATGTCCTTGTACAGAGTACTAGCTATATGGCAGATGAGTCCAACATGTCCATATCCTGAGAGTTAGATACATGGCAGATGAGTCCAACATGTGTATAGATAGAGGACTAGCTAGAAGGCAGATGGGTCCAAAATGTTCATACACAGAACATGGCTACATGGCAGCCGAGTCCAAAATGTCCATATACAGTGAGCTAGCTACATGGCAGATAAGTCCAACATATCAATATACAGAGTTATAGCTACACGGCAGATGAGTCCATCAAGTGTATATATAGAGGACTAGCTACAAGACAGATGTGTCCTAAATGTTCATTCAGATTGAGCTAGCTACATGACTGATGAATCCAACATGTCCATATGAACAGAGCAAGCTCCATGGCAGGGAAGTCCAATAAGTTCATATACAGAGCGCTAGCTACATGGCAGACGAGTCCAAAATGTTCATATACAGAAAACTAGCTACATGGCATAGTATTGCAAGATATCCATATATAGAGTACTAGCTATATGGCAGATGAGTGCAACATGTCCATATACTGAGATTTAGCTACATGACAGATGAGTCCAACATGTGTATACATAGAGGACTAGCTACAAGGCAAATGTGTCCAAAATGTTCATACAGAGAGAGCTGGCTACATGGCTGATGAGTCCAACATGTCCATATACACAGAGCTGGCTACATGGCAGGCAATACCAATATGTCCATATACGGAGAGCTAGCTACATGGCAGACGAGTGCAAAATGTTCATATACATAGAGCTAGCTACATGGCAAAGTAGTGCAACATTTCCATATACAGAGATCTAGCTACATGGCAGATGACTCCAACATGTCCATATTATGAGCAAGCTACATGGCAGAATATTTCAACATGTCCTTATTCAGAGTACCAGCTATATGGCAGATGAGTCCAACATGTCCATATCCTGAGAGTTAGCTACATGGCAGTCAAGTCCAATATGTTCATATACAGAGAGCTAGCTACATGACACACGAGTCCAAAGTGTCCATATACAGAGAGAGCTGGCTTCATGACAGACGAGTGCAAAACGTCCATATACAGAGAGCTAGCTACATGGCAGATGAGTCCTACATTTCCATATACAGAGTTCCAGCTACATGGCAGATGAGTCCAACATGTCCATATTCAGAGTACTAGGTATATGGCAGATGAGTCCAACAGGTCCATATACTCAAAGTTAGCTACATGGCAGATGAGTCCAACATGTATATATAGAGAGGAATAGTTTAAAGGCAGATGTGTCCAAAATGTTCATACAGAGAGAGTTGGCTAGAAGGCAGATGAGTCCTATATGCCCATATACAGAGAGCTAGCTACATGGCTGAGTAGTGCAGCATATCTATATTCAGTGTTCTAGCTACATGGCAGAGTATTCCAGCATGTCCATATACAGAGTACTAGCTATATGGCAGTTGAGTCCAATATGTCCATATACTGAGAGGGAGGTACATGGCAGAGGAGTTAAACATGTTTATATATAGAGGACTAGCTACAAGACAGATGTGTCCTAAATGTTCATTCAGATTGAGCTAGCAACATGAATGATGAATCCAACATGTCCATATGAACAGAGCGAGCTCCATGGCACGGAACTCCAATATGTTCATATACAGAGCGCTAGCTACATGGCAGATGAGTCCAAAATGTTCATATACAGAAAACTAGCCACATGGCATAGTATTGCAACATATCCATATATAGAGTACTAGCTATAAGGCAGATAAGTGCAACATGTCCATATACTGAGAGTTAGCTACATGACAGATGAGTCCAATATGTGTATATACTGAGAGCTAACTACATGGCATGGTATTCCAACATGCCCATATACAGAGTACTAGCTACATGGAAGATGAGTCCAACATGTCCATATCCTGAGAGTTAGCTACATGTCAGATGAGTCCAACATGTGTATATATAGAGGACTAGCTAGAAGGCAGATGTGTCCAAAATGTTCATACACAGAGAGCTGGCTACATGGCAGACGAGTCCAAAATGTACATATACAGAGAGCTAGCTACATGGCAGATGAGTCCAACATTTCCATATACAGAGTTCTAGCTACACGGCAGATGAGTCCATCATGTGTATATATTGAGGATTAGCTACATGGCGGATGTGTCCTAAACGTTCATTCAGATTGAGCTAGCTACATGATTGATGAATCCACATGTCCATATGAACAGAGAGAGCTCCATGGCAGGGAAGTCCAATATGTTCATATACAGAGAGCTAGCTACATGGCAGACGAGTCCAAAATGTTCATATACAGAAAGTTAGCTACATGGAATAGTATTGCAACATATCCATATATAGAGTACTAGCAATTAGGCAGATGAGTGCAACATGTCCATATACTGAGAGTTAGCTACATGGCAGATGAGTCCAACATGTGTATATATAGAGGACTAGCTACAAGGCAAATATGTCCAAAATGTTCATACAGAGAGAGCTAGCTTCATGGCTGATGAGTCCAACATGTCCAAATAAACAGAGCTGGCTACATGGCAGGCAAGACTAATACATTCATATACACAGGGATAGCTACATGTTAGACGAATCCAAAATGTCCATATACGGAGAGCTAGCTACATGGCAGATGAGTGCAAAATATTCATATACATAGAGCTAGCTACATGGCAAAGTAATGCAACATTTCCATATACAGAAATCTACCTACATGGCAGATGACTCCAACATGTCCATATAATGAGCGAGCTACATGGCAGAGTATTTCAACATGTCCTTATACAGAGTACTAGCTATATGGCAGATGAGTCAAACATGTCCATAGCCTGAGAGTTATCTACATGGAAGATGAGTGCACCATGTGTATATATAGAGGACTAGCTACAAGGCAGATATGTCCAAAATGTTCATGCAGAGAGAGCTAGCTACATGGCAGATGAGTCCAAAATGTCCATATACACAGAGCTAGCTACAATGCAGGCAAGTCCAATATGTTCCTATACACAGAACTAGCTACATGGCAAACGAGTCCAAAATGTTCATATACAAAGAGATAGCTACATGGCAGAGTAGTGCAACATGTTCATATACAGAGTTCTAACTACATGGCAGATGAGTCCAACATGTCCATATACTGAGAGCGAGCTACTTGGCAGAGTATTCCAACATATCCTTATACAGAGTACTAGCTATATGGCAGATGATTCCAACGTGTCCATATACTGATAGTAAGCTACATGGAAGATGGATCCAACATGTGTTTATATTGAGGACTATCTACAAGGCATATGTGTCCAAAATGTTCCTACAGAGAGAGCTGGCTGCATGGCTGATGAATCCAACATGTCCATATACACAGAGCTAGGTACATGGCAGACAAAATCAATATGATCATATACAGAGAGTTACCTGTATGTAAGAGCAGTCCAACATATCCATGCACAGAGTGCTAGCTACATGGCAGACGGGTCCAAAATGTCTATATACAGAGAGCTAGCTAAATGGCAGAGTGCTGCATCATTTCCATACACAGAGTTCTAGCCACATGGCAGATGAGTCCAACGTGTCCATATACTGAGAGCTAGATGTATGGCAGAGTAATCCAACATGTCCATATAAAGAGTAGTACCTATATGGCAGATGAGTACAACATGTCCATATACTGAGAGTTATCTACATGGTAGATGAGTCCAACATGTGTATATTTTGAGGGCTATCTACAATGCAGATGAGTCCAGCATGCTCAAACAGAGTGAGCTGGCATCATGGATGATGAGTCCAATATGTCCATGTACTGAGAGCTAGCTACATGGCAGAAAAGCCCAATATGTTCATACACAGAGAGCTAACAACATGTCAGATCAGTACAACATATCCATGCACAGAGAAATAACAACTTGTCAGACGAGTCCAAAATGTCTGTATACAATGAGCTAGCTACATGGCAGAGTTGTGCAACATTTCCATACACAAAGTTCTAGCTACATGGCAGAGAAGTCCAACGTGTTCATATATTGAGAGCTAGGTATATGGCCGAGTAGTCCAACATGCCCACATACAGTGTACTAGCTACATGGCAGATGAGTCCAACATGTCCATATACTGAGTGTTAACTATATGGCAGATGAGTCTAACATGTGTATATTTTGAGGGCTATATACAATGCAGATGAGTCCAACATGTTGATACAGAGTCAGCTGGCTACATGGCTGATGGGTCCAACATGTCCATATACTGAGAGCTAGCTACATGGCAGAAAAGTCCAATATGTTCATATACAGAGAGCTAACTACATGGCAGATAAGTCCAACATATCCATGCACAGACACCTAACTACATGACAGACGAGTCCAAAATGTCCATATAAAGAGAGTTAGCTAAATGCCAGAGCAGTGCAACATTTCCATATACAGAGTTCTAGATACATGGCAGATGAGT
>NW_006409046.1:279827-281570 GCF_000296735.1 Chrysochloris asiatica | reverse complement strand
ACATATACAGAACCTAGCTATAAAATGAAGAGGAGTACAACGTGTCCATACACTGAGATCTAGCTACATGGCAGAGTAGTCCTACATGTGCATATACAAATTACTAGGTACATGTCAGATGAATCCAACATGTCCATATACTGATATTTAGATACATGGCAGAGTAGTCCAACATGTCCATATACAGAGTCTTAACTGCATGTCAGATGAGTCCAACATGAACATATACTCATATTTAGATACATGGCAGAATAGTCCAACATGTCCATATACAGAGTACTAGCTACATGGCAGATGAGTACAACATGTGTATATTTAAAGGGCTAAGAACAAGGCAGAGGAGTCCAACATGTTCATACACGGAGAGCTGGCTACATGGCTGATGAGTCCAACATGTCCATATACTGAGAGCTAGCTACCTGGCAGAAAAGTCCAGTAAGTTCATATACAGCAAGCTACCTACATGGCAGATCAGTCCAACATATCTATGCACAGAGAACTAACAACTTGTAAGACGATTCCAAAATGTTTATATACAGAGAGCTAGCTACATCACAGAGTAGCGCAACATTTCCATACACAAAGTTCTAGCTACATGGCAAAGAAGACCAACATGTCCATATACTGAGAGCTAGCTACATGTCAGAGTAGTACAACATGTCCACATACAGTGTACTAGCTACATGGCAGGTGAGTACAACATGTGTATATTTAGAGGGCTATCTACAACGCAGATGAGTCCAACATGTTCACACAGAGTGAGCTGGCATCATGGATGATAAGTCCACCATGTCCATATACTGAGAGCTTCCTACATGGCAGACAAGCCCAATATGTTCATATACAGATAGCTAACACCATGGCAGATCAGTGCAACATATCCATGCACAGAGAGCTAGCTACATGGCAGACAAGTCCAAACTGTGCATATACAGAGAGCTAGCTACGTGGCAGAGTAGTGCAACTTTTCCATATACAGAGTTCTAGCTACATAGCAGATGAGTCTAACAGGTCCATATACAGAGTACTAGCTACATGTCAGATGAGTCTACCATTTCCATGTACTGAGAGTTAGCTATATGGCAGATGAGTCCAGCAAGTGTATATTTAGAGGGCTAGCTACAAGTCAGATGAGTCCAACATGTTCATACACAGAGAGCTGGCTTCATGGCTGATGAGTCCAACATGTTCATATACTGATAGCTAGCTACATGGCAAAGTAGTCCAATATGTTCATATACAGAGAGCTACCTACATGAAAAATCAGTCCAACATATCCACGCACAGAGACATAGCTACATGGCAGACGAGTCCAAAATGTCTATATATATATATATATATATATATATAACTAGCTACATGGCAGAGTAGTGCAACATTTCCATATACAGAATTCTAGCTACATGGCAGATGAGTCCAACATGTCCATATAATGAGAGCAAGCTACATGGCAGATAAGTCCAACATGTGTATATGTAGAGGACTAGTTACAAGGCAGAAGAGACCTACATGTTCATTCACAGAGATCTGGCTACATGACTGATGAGTCCTACATGTCCATATACTGAGAGCTAGCTACATGGCAGACAAGTCCAATATGTTCATATACAGAGAGTTACCTACATGGCAGATCAGTCCAACATATCCATGCACAGAGAACTAACAAAATGGCAGATGAGTCCAAAATGTCTATATACAGAGACCTAGCTACATGGCAGAGTAGTGCAACATTTCCATATACAG
>NW_006409046.1:278429-279490 GCF_000296735.1 Chrysochloris asiatica | reverse complement strand
CATATACAGAGTTCTAGCTACATGGCAGATGAGTCCAACATGTTCATATAATGAGAGATAGCTACATTGCAATTCAGTCCAACATGTGTATTTATATAGTACTAGCTACATGTCAGATGAGGCCATCATGTTCATACAGAGAGATCTGGCTACACGGCTGATGAGTCCAACATTTCCATATACAGAGAGCTAGTTACATGGAAGAAAATTCTAATATGTTCAAAAACAGAGAGGTACCTAGATGGCAGATTATTCCTACATGTCCATATATAGAGAGATATCAACTTAACATTCAAGTCCAGTCCAATATGTTCATATACAGAGAACTACCTACATGGCAGATCAGTCCAACATATCCATGTAGAGAGTGCTAACTACATGGCAGATGAGTCCAAAATGTGTATATACACAGAGCTAGCTACATGGCAGAGTAGTGCAACTTTTCCATATACAGAGTTCTATCTACATGACAGATGAGTCCAACATGTTTATTTACTGAGATCTAGCTACATGGCAGAGTAGTCCTCTGCAAGCCCATATACTGAGTACTAGTTACATAGCAGATGAGTCCAACATGTCCATATCCTGAGAGTAAGCTACATGGCAGATGAGTTCAACATGTGTATATATAGAGGACTGGCTACAAGACAGACAAGTCCAACATGTTCATACACAGAGAGCTGGCTACATGGCCTATGGGTCCAACATTTTCATATACTGAGAGTAAACTAAATGGCAGACAAGTCTAATATGTTCATATACAGAGAGCTACCTACATGGCAGAGTAGTGCAACATTTCCTTATACAGTGTTGTAGCTACATGGTAGATGAGTCCAACATGACCATATACAAAGTACTAGCAACATGCCAGATGAGTCCAAGATGTCCGTATACTGAGAGTTAGCTACATGGCAGATGAGTCCAACATCTGTGTATATAGAGAACTAGCTACAAGCAGATGAGTCCAACATGTTCATAATGAAAGAGCTGGCTACATAGCTGATGAGTCCAACATGTCCATAAACTGAGAGCTAGCTACATGACAGACAAGTCCAATATGT
>NW_006409046.1:272221-278323 GCF_000296735.1 Chrysochloris asiatica | reverse complement strand
CCCGTAAAGATTTACACCCTCGGAAACCCTATACAGGGTCGCTATGGGTCGGAACCGACTCGATGGCACTTAACAACAACAACAACAACCTATATGGCAGATCAGTCCAACATATTCATGGACAGAGAGAGAACTAACATCATGGTAGACGAGTCCAAAATGTCTATATACAGCAAACTAGCTACATGGCAGAGTAGTGCAACATTTCCATATACAGAGTTCTAGCAATATGGGAGAGGAGTCCAATGTGTCCATATAATGAGAGCTAGCTACATGCCAGAGTAGTCCAACATCTCCATATACAGAGTACTAGCATCATGGCAGATGAGGCCAACATGTCCATATACTGAAAGTTAGCTACATGGCAGATGAGCCATCATGTGTATATATACAGGACTAGCTACAAGGCAGGTGAGTCCAACATGGTCACACACAGAGAGGTCTACATGGCTGATGCGTCCAACATGTCCACATACTGAGTGCTAGCTACATGCCAGAAAAATCCAATATGTTCATACATAGAGAGCTAACTACATGGCAAATCAGTCCAACACAGAGAGCTAGCTACATGGCACACGTTTCCAAAATGTCCATATACAGAAAGCTAGCTACATGGGAGAGTAGTGAAACATTTCCATATTTAGAGTTCTAGCTACATGTGAGAGGAGTACAACGTGTCCATATAATGAGAGATAGCTACATGGTAGAGTACTCCAACATGTCAGATAAGTCCAACATGTCCATATACTGAGAGTGAGCTACATTGCAGATTAGTCCAACATGTGTATATTTAGAGGGTTAGCTACAATGCAGATGATTCTAACATGTTCAAGCACAGATAGCTGGGTATATGGCTGATGAGAGCAACATGTCCATATACTGAGAGCTAGCTATATGATAGACAAGTCCAATATGTTCATATACAGAGAGCTAGCTACATGGCAGGACAGTCCAGCATATCCATGTACAGACAGCTAGCTACATGACAGATGTGTCCAAAATGTCTATATATACATAACTATCAACATGGCAGAGTAGTCAAACATGTCCATATATAGAGTAGAAGCTACATGGCAGATGATTCCAACATGTCCATATACCGAGAGTTAGCTACATGGCAGATGAGTCCAACATGTGTATATATAGAGGACTAGATACAAGGCAGACGAGTCCAACATGTTCATACACAGAGAAGTGGCTACATGGCTGATGAGTCTAACATGTCCATATTCTGAGAGCTAGGTAGATGGCAGACAAGACCAATATGTTCATATGCAGAGAGCTACCTACTTTGCAGATCTGTCCAAAATATCCATGAACAGAGACCTAACTACATGGCAGACAGTCCAAAATGTTCATATACACAGAGCTAGCTACATGGCAGAGCAAGGCAACATTTCCATCTAACTACATGGCAGATGAGTCCAATGTGTCCATATACTGAGATATAGCTACATGGCAGATCAGTCGAACATGTAAATTAACAGAGAGCTAGGTACATGGCAGAGTAGTGCAACATGTCCATATACAGAGTTCTAGCTACATGTCAGATGAATCCAACGTGTCAATATACTGAGAGATATCAACTTAACATTCAAGTCCAATATGTTCATATACAAAGAGCTACCTACATGGCAGTTCAGTCCAACATATCCATGCACAGAGAGCTAGATACATGGCAGACGAAGCCAAAATGTCCATATACAGAGGGTTAGCTACATGGCAGAGTAGTGCAACATTTCCATACACAGAGTTCTAGTGACATGGCAGATGAGTCCAACGTGTACATACACTGACAGCTAGCGATATTGCAGAGTATTCTAACATGTCCATATATAGAGAACTAACTACATGGCAGACAAGTCCAATATGTTCATATAAAGAGAGCTACCTACATGGCAGCTCAGTTCAACATATCCATGCACAGAGAGCTAGATACATGGCAGACGAAGCCAAAATGTCCATATACAAAGAGCTAGCTACATGGCAGTGTAGTGGAACATTTCCATATACAGAGTTCTAGAAACATGACAGATGAGTCCAGCGTGCACATGCACTGACAGATAGCTATAAGGCAGAGTATTACAACATGTTCATATACAGAGAACTAGCTATGTGGCAGACAAGTCCAATATGTTCATATACACAGAGCTACCTATATGGCAGCTCAGTTCAACATATCCATGCACAGAGAACTAGCTATATGGCAGACAAATCCAAAATGTCCATATACAAAGAGCTAGCTACATGGCAGTGTAGTGCAACATTTCCATATACAGAGTTCTAGCAACATGGCAGATGAGTCCAACGTGCATATACACTGACCGCTAGCTATATGGCAGAGCATTCCAACTTGTCCATATACAGAGAACTAGATACATGGCAGACAAATCCAAAATGTCCATATACACAGAGCTAGCTACATGGCAGACTAGTGCAACAATTCCATATACAGAGTTCTAGCTACATGGCAGATGAGTCCAATGTGTCCATATACAGAGTACTAGCTACGTGGCATATGAGAACAACATGTCCATATACTGAGAGATAGCTAATTGGAGATGAGTTCAACATGTGTATATATAGAGGGCTAGGTACAATGCAGATGAATCCAACATGTTCATAAAGAGAGACCTGGCTACATGGCTGATGAGTCCAACATGTCTTTATAAAGAGAGCTAGCAACATGGCAATCAAGTCCAATATGTTCATATACAGAGAGCTACCTACATGACAGATGAGTCCAACATATCCATGCACAGAGAGCTAGCTACATGATGGACAAGTCCAAAATGTCCATATACAGAGAGCTAGCTACAAGGCAGACTAGTGTAACATTTCCATATATAGAGTTCTAGCTACATGACAGATGAGTCCAATGTGTCCATATATTGGGAGCTAGCTACATGGCAGAGTAGTCCAACATGTCCATATACAGAGTACTAATTTCATGGCAGATTATTCCAACATGTCCATATACTGAGAGTTAGCTACATGGCAGATAAATTCAACATGTGTATATATAGAGGGCTAACTACAAGGCAGTTGAATCCAACATGTTGACACAGAGAGAGCAGGCTACATGGCTGATGAGTCCCTCATGTCCATATACTGAGAGATAGGTACTTGGAGATGAGTCCAACATGTGTATATATAGAGGGCTAGGTACAAGGAAGATGAGCCCAACATGTTCATAAATAGAAAGTTGGCTACAAGGCTGATGAGGCAAAAATGTTCATATACAGAAATCTACCTACATGGCAGATCAGTCCAACATTTCCAAGCAAAAAGAGCTAGCTACATGGCAGAGTATTCCAACATATCCATGCACAGAGAGCTAGCTACATGGTAGACGAATCCAAAATGAACATATACACAGAGCTAGCTATATGCCAGAGTAGTGCAAAATGTCCATATACAGAGGTCTAGCTACATGGCAGATGAGGCCAACGTGTCCATATACTGAGAACTAGCTACAAGCAGAGTAGTCCAACATGTCCATATACAGAGTATTAGTTTCATGACAGATTAATCCAACAAGTCCATCTACTGAGAGAGAGCTACATGTCAGAAGAGTACAAAATGTGTATATATAGAGGACTAGCTACAAGGCAGTTGAGTACAACAGGTTCATACAGAGAGAGCTGGCTGCATGGCTGATGAGT
The DNA here is from genome assembly GCF_000296735.1 of Chrysochloris asiatica. Taxonomy (NCBI): domain Eukaryota; kingdom Metazoa; phylum Chordata; class Mammalia; order Afrosoricida; family Chrysochloridae; genus Chrysochloris; species Chrysochloris asiatica. The sequence continues at coordinate 274,658 of NW_006409046.1, read as the reverse complement.
CCAACATGTCCGTATACAGATAGCTAGTAACATGGCAGAAAAGTCCAATATGTTCATATACAGAGATATACATACATGGCGGAGTAGTCCAACATATCCATGCACAGAGAGCTTGCTACATGGTTGTTGAGTCCAAAATATCCTTATAAATGGAGCTAGCTACATGCCACAGTGGTACAACATTTCCAAATACAGAGTTCTAGATACATGGCAGATGAGCCCAGTGTGTCCATATACTGAGAGCTAGCTACATTGCAGAGTACTCGAACATGCCCATATACAGAGTATTAGCTACATGGCAGATGAGTCCAACATGTCTATATTCTGAGATTTAGCTACATGGCAGATGAGTCCAACATGTGTATATATAGAGGACTAGCTACAAAACAGATGAGTACAACATATTCATACAGAGAGAGCCAACTCTATGGATGATGATTCCAACATTTCCACATACAGAGAGCTAGCTACATGTCAGACAACTCCAATATGTTCATATATAGAAAGATACCTACATGGCAAATCAGTCCAACATATCGATGCACAGAGAGCTACCTACGTGGCAGACGAGTCCAAACTGTCCATATAGAGAGAACTAGCTACATGGCAGAGTAGTGCAACATTTCCATATACAGAGGTCTAGTTACATGGTAGATGAGTCCAACGTGTGCATATATTGAGAACTAGCTTCATGGCAGAGTAGTTCAATATGTCCATAAACATTGTCCTATTTACATGGCAGATTATTCCAACAAGTGTAACTACTAAGAGTGAGCTACATGGAAGATAAGTCCAACATGTGTATATACAGAGGACTAGCTACAAATCAGTTAAGTCTAACATGTTCATACAGACAGAGCTGGCTACATGGCTGATGAGTCCAACATGTCCATATACAGAGAGCTAGCTACATAGCAGGCAAGTCCAATATGTTCATATACAGAGAGCTACCTACATGGCAGATCAGTCCAACATATCCATGCACAGAGAGCTAGCTACATGGAAGACGAATCTAAAATGTTCATATACAGAGATCTACCTACATGGCAGATCAGTCCAACATATCCATGCATAAAGAGCTATCTACATTGCAGATGAGTTCAAAACGTCCATATACGGAGAGCTAGCTTCATGGCAGAGTATTCCAACATGTCCATACACAGAAAGCTAGCTACATGGCAGAAAAGTCCAATATGCTCATCTAAAGAGAGCTACCTACATGGCCGATCTGTACAACATATTCATACACTGAGAGCGAGCTACATGGTAGACTAGTCGACAATGTCTATATAAAGAGAGCTAGCTACATGGCAGAGTAGTGCAACATTTCCAAATACAGAGTTCTAGCTACATGGCAGATTAGTCCAACATGTTCATATTCTGAGAGTTAGCTACATGTCACAGGAATCCAATATGTGTATATATAGAGGAATAGCTACAGGGGAGATGAGTCCAACATGTTCATACAGAGAGTTGGCTACATGGCTAATGAGTCCAATATGTCCACATACAGAGAGCTAGCTACATGGCAGACAAGTACAATATGTTCATATACAGAGAGGTACCTTCATGGCAGATCAGTTCAACGTATCCATGTACCGAGAGCTAACTACATGCCAGACGAGTCCAAAATTTTCATATACAGAGAACTAGCTACATTGCAGAGTAGTGCAACATTTCCATATACAGAGTTCTAGCTACATGGCAGATGAGTCCAACATGTCCATATACAGATAGCTGGCTACATGCCAGGCAAGTCCAATATGAACATATACAGAGAGCTACCTACATGGCAGATCAGTCCAACATATCCATGCACAGACAGCTAGCTACATGGCAGATGAGTCAAAAATGTTCATATACAGAGATCTACCTACATGGCAGATCAGTCCAACATATCCATGCACAAAGAGGTAGCTAAATGGTAGATGAGTCCAACATGTCCATATACAGAGAGCTAGCTACATGGCAGACAAGTCCAATATGTTCATCTACAGAGAGCTACCAACATTGTAGATCAGTCCAACATATCCATGCACAGAGAGCTAGCTACATGGCAGACGAGACCACAATGAACACATAAAGAGAGATAGCTACATGGCAGAGTAGTGAAACATTTCCATATACAGAGGTCAAGCTACATGGCAGATGAGTCCAACATGTCCATATACTGAGAACTAGCTACATGGCAGAGTAGTCCAACATGTCCATATACAGAGTACTAGTTTCATGACAGATTAGTCCAAGAAGTCCATCTATTGAGAGTGAGCTACATGGCAGAAGAGTACAAAATGTGTATATAGAGAGGACTAGCTACAAGGCAGTTGAGGCCAACAGGTTCATACAGAGAGAGCTGGCTGCATGGCTGATGAGTCCAACATGTCCTTATACAGATAGCTAGCTACATAGCAGAAAAGTTCAATATGTTCATATACAG
>NW_006409046.1:268748-270571 GCF_000296735.1 Chrysochloris asiatica | reverse complement strand
CTAACTCTCAGTATATGAACATGTTGGACACATCTGCCATGTAGATAGAACTCTATATATGGAAGTGTTGCACTACTCTGCTATGTAGCTAGCTTTCTGTATATAGACAATTTGGACTCATCTGCCTTGTAGCTAGAACACTGTATATGGAAATGCTGCACTACCCTGCCATGTAGGGAGCTCTCCTTATATAGACATTTTCGACTCATCTGCCATGTAGCTAGCTCTCTGTATATAGACAAGATGGATTCATCTGTCTTGAAGCTAGAACTCTGTATATGTAAATGTTGCACTACCCTACCAGGTAGCTAGCTCTCTTTATATGAACCTTTTGGACTTGTCTGCCATGTAGGTGGCTCTCAGTATATGGACACGGTGGATACATCTGTCATGTAGTTACTACCCTGAATATGGACATGTTGGACTGCTGTGATATGTAGCTAGCTCTCACTGTATGGACAAGTTGGACACATCTGCCATGTACCTAGAACTCTGTATATGGAAATGTTGCACTACTCTGCAATGTAGCTAGCTCTCTGTATATAGACAAGTTGTATTCATCTGCCTTATAGCTAGAACTCTGTATATGGAAATGTTGCACTACCCAGTCATGTAGCTAGCTCTCAATATATGGACATTTTGGACTCGTCTGCCATGTGGCTAGCTCTTTGTACATGAATATTTTGGACTGAACTGCCAAGTAGATAGCTCTCTGTATATGAATATATTGGACTTGTCTGCCATGTAGCTAGCTCTCAGGATATGGACATGTTGGACTAATCTGCCAAGTAGCTAGTATCTTGTATATGGACATGGTGAACTATTCTGTAATGTAGATAGCTCTCAATATATGGACATGTTGGACACATCTGACGTGTAGCTTGATTTCTGAATATGGAAATGTTGCATTACTCTGCCATGTATATAGCTCTCTGTATATAGACAAGTTGGACTCATCTGCAATGTAGCTTGAATTCTGTATATGGAAATGTTAGACTACCCTACCATGTAGCTAGCCCCCTGTATATGGACATTTTGGACTCATCTGCCATTACGCTAGCTCTCTTTCCATGGATATGTTGGAATGATCTGTCAAGTAGTCAGCTCTCTATATATGAATATATTGGACTTGTTTGTCATGTAGCCCACTCTCAGTATATGAACACGTTGGACACATCTGCCATGTACCTAGAACTCTGTAAATGGAAATGTTGCACTACTCTCCAATGTAGCTAGCTCTCTGTATATAGACAAGTTGGATACATCTGCCTTATAGCTAGAACTGTGTATATGGAAATGCTGCACTACCAAGCCATGTACCTAGCTCTCTGTATATAGACATGTTGGACTCATCTGCCTTACAGCTTGTTGTTGTTGTTGTTGTTATGTGTCATCGAGTCGATTACGACCCATAGCGACCTTGTATAGTGTTTCCGAGGGTGTAAATCTTTACGGGGTTAGAAAGCTTCATCTTTCTCCCACGAAGCAGCTGGTAGTTTCAAACCGCTGACCTTAAGGTTCGCAGCCAGATTCGTAACCACTAGCCCTCTATATATACACATTGTGGACTCATCTGCCATGCAACTAACTCTCCGTACCTGGACATTTTGGATTCATCTGCCATGTAGCTAACTCTCTGTACATGAATATTTTGGACTGATCTGCCAAGTAGGTAGCTCTCTGTATATGAACATATTGGACTTGTTTGCCATGTAGCGAGCTCTCAGTATACGGACATGTTGGACACATCTGTCATGTAGCTAGATCTCTGAATATAGACATGTTGGAGTACTCTGCCATGTAGCTAGCTCTCAATATATGGA
>NW_006409046.1:256797-262808 GCF_000296735.1 Chrysochloris asiatica | reverse complement strand
TCTGCCATGTAGTGAGCTCTCAGTATATGGACATTTTGGACTCATCTGCCATGTACCTAGTATCCTGTATATGGACTTGTTGGACTGCTCTGACATGTATCTACCTCTCAGTGAATGGAAACGTTGGAAACATCTGCCATATACCTATAATTTTACATATGGGAAATGTTGCACTATTCTGCCATGTAGCTAGGTCTCTGTATATCGACAAGTTGGACTCATGTACTTTGTACCTAGAACTCTGTATATGGAAATGTTTCACTACACTGCCATGTAGCTAGCTCTCTGTATAAGGACATTTTGGACTGCTCTGCAATATACCTAGCTCTCTGTACATGGATATGTTGGACTGATCTGTCAAGGAGGTAGCCCTTTGTATATGAACATATTGGACTCGTCTGCCATGTAGCTAGCTCTCAGTATATGGACATAATGGGCACATCTGCCATGTTGCTAGATCTCTGTATATGGAAATGTTGCTCTACACTGCCATGTAGCTATCTAAAGATGGACTCATCTACCTTGTAGCTAGAACTCTGTGTTTGGAAACATTGCACTACTCTGTCATGTAGCTAGCTCTCTGTATATGGACATTTTGGACCCTTCTTCCATGTAGCTAGCCCTCGTTGCAGGGATATATTGGACTGATCTGTCAAGAGGTAGGTCTCTGTGTATGAACATATTGGACTTGTCTGACATGTAGGTAGCTCTTAGTTCAAGGATACATTGGACACATCCACCATGTAGCTAGAACTTTGTATATGGAATGTTGCACTACCCTGCCATATAGTTAGGTCTCTTTATACAGACTAGTTGGACTCATCTGCCTTGTAGATAGAACCCTGTATATGGAAATGTTGCAATACCATGCCATGTAGCTTGCTCTCTGTATATGGACATTTTGGATTCGTCTGCCATGTAGATAGCTCTCATTATATGGACAGGTTGGACTCATTTGCCTTTTAGCTAGTACCCTGTGTATCGACATGTTGGACGGCTCTGTCATGTACCTAGAATTCTGTCTATGGAAATGTTGCACTACTCTGTCATAAAATTAGGTTTCTGTATATAGACAAGTTGGACTCATCAGCTTTGTACCTAGAACTCTGTATATGGAAATGATTCACTACCCTACCATGTAGCTAGCTCTCTGAATATGGACATTTTGGACTCATCTGACATGTAGGTAGCTCTCTGTAAATGGACATGTTGGACAGTTCTGCAAAGTAGGTAGCTCTCTGTATATGAACATATTGGACTTGTCTAACCTTTAGGTAACTCTCAGTATATGGACACGTTGGACATATCTGCCATATACCTAGACCCGTGAAAATGGACATGATGGAGTTCTCTGCCATGTAGCCAGCTCTCTGTATATAGACAATTTGTACTCATGTGCTTTGTAGTCAGAACTCTGTATATGGAAATGATGCACTACCCTGCCATGTAGCTTGCTCTCCGTATATGGACATTTTGGAATCATCTGCCATGTGGATAGCTCTATGAACATGGATATGTTATACTGATCTGCCAAGTACATAGCTTCCTGTATATGAACATATAGGACTTTTCTGCCCTGTAGGTGGCTGTCAGTATATGAACATGTTGGACACATCTGCCATGAAGCTACTACTCTAAATGTGGACATGTTTGAGTACTCTGCCATGTAGCTAGCTCTCTGTACATAGATAAGTTGGACTCATATGCCTTGTACCTAGAACTCTGTATATAGAAATGGTTCACTACCCTGCCATGTAACTAGCTCTCTCTATATGGATATGTTGGACTGATCTTCCAAGTATGTAGCTCTCTGTGTATGAACATATTGGACTTGTCTTCCCTGTAGGTTGTTCACAGTATATGGACACGTTGGACACATCTGCCATGTAGCTACTACCCTGAATATGCACATATTGGACTACTCTGTCATGTAGCTAGTTCTCAGTATAGGGACACATTGGACGCATCTGCCATGTACCTAGAACTCTGTATATGGGAATGTTGCACTACTCTGCCATGTAGTTAGCTCTCTGTATATAGACAAGTTGGACTCATCTTCCTGGTAGCTAGAACTCTGTATATGGAAATGTTGAACTACCCTGACATGTTGCTAGCTCTCTGTATATGGAAATGTTGCAATACACTGGCATGTAGCAAGCTCTTTGTATATACACAAGTTGGACTCATCTGCCTTGTAACGAGAACTCTGTATATGGAAATGTTGCACTACCCTGCCATGTAGCTAACTCTCTGTATATGGACATTTAGGAGTCTTGAGCCATGTAGGTAGCTCTCTGTATATGGATATGTTGGACTGATCTGCCAAGTTGGTAGTCCTCTGTATATGAACATATTGGACTTGTCTGCCATGTAGGTACCACTCAATTTATGGACACCTTGGACACATGTACCATGTAGCTAGATCTCTGTATATGGAAATGTTGCACTACCCTGTCATGTAGGTAGATCTCTGTATATGGCATTTTAGTCTCGTCTGCCATGTAGCCAGCTCTCTGTACATTGATATGTTATACTGATCTGGGAAGTAATTAGCTCTCTATACATGAACATATTGGATTTGTCTGCCACGTAGCTAGCTTTCATTAAATGAACACTTTGGACTCATCTGCCATGTAGCTAGGACTCTGTATATGGAAATGATTCACTACTCTGCCATGTAGCTAGCTCTGTATATGGAAATATACAGAGTATGGAAACCATGAACACATTTGCATTGTAGCTAGAGCTCTGTATATGGAAATATCGCACTACCCTGCCATGTAGGTAGCTCACTGTATATGGACATTTGGAACTTGTCTGCCATGTAGCTAGCTCTCTGTACATGTATATGTTGAACTGATCTGCCGAGTAGGTAGCTCTCTGTATATGAACATATTGGACTTGTCTGCCATGAAGCTAGCTCTCAGAATATGGACATGTTGGACTCATCTGACATGTAGCTAGTACCCTGTGTATGGACATGTTGGACTGCTCTGTCATGTAGCTAGATCTCAGTGTATGGATATGTTGGACACATGTGTCATGTACCTAGAATTCTGTATATGGAAATGTTGCAGTAGTCTACAATGTAGCTAGCTTTCTGTATATGGACATTTTGGACTCACTTGCCTTGTATCTAGAACTCTGTATATGGAAATGTTGCACTACCCTGCCATGTAGCTATTTCTCTGTATATGTACATTTTGTACTCGTCTGCCATGTACAAGGATATGTTGGACTGATCTGCAAAGGAGTTAGCTCTCTGTATATGAACATATTGGACTTTTCTGCTATGTAATTAGCTCTCAGAATATGGACACGTTGGACACATCTGCCATGTACCTACACCTAGCTAGTACCCTGTGTGTGGACACGTTGGACTGCTCTTTCATGTAGCTAGCTATCAGTGTATGGACACATAGGACACATCTGCCATGTAGCTAGAATGCTGTATATTGAAATGTTGCAATACACTGTCATTTAGCTAGCTCTCTGTATACAGACAAGTTGGACTCATCTGCCTTGTAGCGAGAACTCTGTACATGGAAATGTTGCACTACACTGCCATGTGGTTATCTCTCTGTATATGGACATTTTGGACTCGTCTGCCATGTAGATAGCTCTCTTTACATGGATATGTTGAACTAATCTATCAAGTAGGTAGCTCTCTGTATATGAACATATTGAACTTGTCTAGCATGTAGCTAGCTCACAGTGTATGAACACTTTGGAACCATCTGCCATGTAGCTTGAACTCTGTATGTATGAATGTTGCACTACTCTGCCATGTAGCTAGCTCTCTGTATATAGACAAGTTGGACTCATCTGCCTTGTTGCTACAACATTGCATAAGGGAATGTTGTACTACCCTGCCATGCAGCTAGCTCTCTGTTTCTGGACATTTTGGACTCTTCTGCCATGTAACTAGCTCTCTGTACATGAATATGTTGACCTGATCGGCCAAGTAGGTAGCTCTCTGTATATGAACATGTTGGACTTGTCTGCCATGTAGCTAGCTCTCAATATATGAATACGTTGGACACATCTGCCATGTACATAGAGTTCTGTATATGGGTATGTTGCACTACTCTGCCATGTAGCTAGCTCTCTATAGATAGAAAAGTTGGACTCATCTGCTTTGTAGCTTGTTGTTGTTGTTGTCAGGTTCCATCAAGTCGGAACTGACTCATAGCGACCCCTTGCACAGCAGAACAAAACAATGTCCAATCCTGGGCCAAACTCACTACCGCTGCCACACTTGAGTCCATCAATGATGCCACCTGGCTGATCCATCTCGTTAGAGGTCTTCCTCTTTTACTCTGACCCTCCACCTTACCCAGCATGACATCCCTCTCCAACGATTGTTTCCTGCGGACCATATGTCCAAATTATGAGAGATGAAGCTTAGCCATCATGGCCTCCAAGGAGCACTCTGGCTGCACTTCTTCAAAAATAGATCTATTGGTTCTTTTGGCAGTCCATGGCACTTTCAGTATTCTCCTCCAACACCACAACTCCAAGGCATCAATTCTTCAATGATCTTCCTTTTCCACTGTCCAGCTTTCTCATCCATATGAGGCTATTGAAAACACAATGGCCTGGGTCAGGTGCACCTTAGTCCTCAAGCTGATATCTCTGCTCTTCAATACTTTAAAAAGTTCCTTTGCAGCAGATTTGACCAGTGCAATACGTCGTCTGATCTATTGATTGCTGCTTCCGTGAGTGTTGATAGTTGATCCAAGAAGTATGAAGTCCTTGACAACTTCAATCTTTTCTCCATTGATAAGAAAGTTGTTTATTGGTCCAGTGGTGAGGATATTTGTTTCCTTGACATTGAGATGTAATCCAATGTAGCCAACTCTCTGTATATGGACATTTTGGTCTCTTCTGCCACATAGCTAGCTCTCTGTATATGGATATCTTACACTGATCTGCGAAGTAGGTAGCTCTTATATATGAACATATAGGACTTGACTGCCATGTAGCTAGCTCTCAGTATATGGACATGTTGGACATATCTTTCATGTATCCAGAACTCTGTATATGGAAATGTTGCACTACTCTGCCATTTAGCTAGCTCTCTGTATATAGCCAAGTTAGACTCATCTGCTTTGTACCTAGAACTCTGTATATGGAAATGATGCACTACCCTGCCATGTAGCTAGCTCCCTGTGTATGGACATTTTGGACTCGTCTGCCATATAGCTAGCTGTCTGTACATGGATATGTTGCACTGATCTACCAAGTAAGTAGCTCTTTATATGACCATATTGTACTTGTCTGCCATGTAGGTGGCTCTCAGTATATGGACACGTTGGATACATCTGCCATGTAGCTAGTACCCTGAAAATGGACATGTTAGAATTCTCTGCCATATAGCTAGCTCTCAGTATATGGACACGTTGGACACATCTGCCATGTAGGTACTACTCTGTATATCGAAATGTTGCACTACTCTGCGATGTAGCTAGCTCTCTGTATATGGACAAGTTTAACTTATGTGCCTTATAGCTAGAACTCTGTATATGGAAATTTTTCACTAACCTGCCATGTAGCTAGCTCTCTGCATATTGATATTTTAGAATCGTCTGCGATGTAGCTAGCTCCCTGTACATGGATATGTTGGGCTGATCTTCCAAGAAGGTAGCTCTCTATATATGAACATATTGGACTTTTCTACATTTTAGGTAGCTCTCAGTATATGGACAACTTTGACACATCTGCCATGTAGCTAGCACTCTGTATTTGGAAATGGTGCACTACCCTGACCTGTAGCTAGCTCTTTGTGTATTGACATTTTGGACTGGTCTGACATGTAGCTAGTTTTCTGTACCTGGATATATTGGACTGATCTTCCAAGTAGGTAGCTCTCTGTTTATGAACATATTGGACATGTCTGACATTTAGCTAGCTCCCAGTATATGGACACGTTGAACACATCTGCCATGTAACTACAACCCTGTATATGGAAATGTTGCACTACTCTGCCATGTATGTACCTCTTTGTATAT
>NW_006409046.1:247272-248312 GCF_000296735.1 Chrysochloris asiatica | reverse complement strand
CATCTTCTATGTAGCTAGTACCCTAAATATGGACATGTTCGACTACTTTGCCATGTAGCTAGCTCTGAGTATATGTACATGTTGGAAACATCTGCCATGTAGCTAGAACTCTGTATATGGAAATGTTGCACTACTCTGCCATGTACCTAGCTCTTTGTATATAGACAAGTTGGCCTCATCTGCATTTTAGCTGGAACATTGGATACGGAAATGTTGCACTATCCTGCCATGTGGCTAGCTCTCTGTATATGGACATTTTGGACTCGTCTTCCATGTAGCTAGCTCTCTGTATGGATATTTTAGACTGATCTGCCTAGTAGGTATCCCTCTTTAAATGAAAAGATTGGACTTGTCTGCCATGAATATAGCTCTCAGTATATGGGCACGTTGGACACATCTGCCATGTAGCTAGAACTCTGTATATGGAAATGTTGCACTATCCTGCCATGTAGCTAGCTCTCTCTATATGGAGATTTTGGAGTCTTCTGACATGTAGCTAACTCTCTGTACATGGATATGTTGGACTGATCTGACAAGTAGGTATTTATCTTTTTATGAACATACTGGACTTTTCTCCCTTTTAGTTAGCTCTCTGTATATGGATATGTTGGACTCATCGGCCATGTACTAATTCCCTGTATATGGACATGTTGGACTACTCTGCCATGTAGGTAGTTCTCAGTATATGGACAGAATGGACACATCTAACATGCACTTAGAACTCTGTATATCAAAATGTTGGACTATTCTGCCTTGTAGCTTGCTCTCTGTATATAGACATGTTGGACTCATCTGCCTTGTAGCTAGACATCTGTATTTGTAATTGTTGCACTACCCTGCCATTTAGCTAACTCTTTGTATCTGTACATTTTGGACTCGTCTGCCATGTAGCTAGCTCTCTGTACATGGATATGTTGGACTGAAATGCCATGTAGTTAGCTCTCTGTATATGAACATATTGGACTTGTCTGCCATGTAGGTGGCTGTCAATATATGGAAATGAGGTAAACATCTGCCTTGTAAGTAGAAATCTGAACATG
>NW_006409046.1:240355-245504 GCF_000296735.1 Chrysochloris asiatica | reverse complement strand
TGTATAGAGAAATGTTGCACTACTCTGCCATGTCACTAGCTCTCAGTTTATGGACAAATTGGACACATCTGCCATGTAACTCGAACTCTGTATATGGAAATGTTGCAATACTCTGCCACGGAGCTACCTCTCTGCATTTAGACAAGTTGGACTAATCTGCCTTGTAGTTAGAACTTCTATATATGGAAATGTTGCACTACGCTGCCATGTAACTATCTCTCTGTACATGGATATGTTGGACTGATCTGCCATGTAGGTAGCTCTCTGTATATGAACATATTGGACTTGTCTGCCATGCAGCTAGCTCTCGGTATATGGACACGTTGGACACATCTGTCATGTAGCTAGAACTCTGTATATGGAATTGTTGCACTACTCTGCCATGTAGCTAGCTCTCTGTATATGGATATTTTGGACAAGTCTGCCATGGAACTAGCTCTCTATATATGTATATTTTGGAATGATCTGCCAAGTAGGTAGCTCCGTGTATATGAACGTATAGACTTTTCTGCCATATAGGTGTTTCTCACTATATGGACAACTTGGATACATTTGCCATGTAGCTAGAACATTGTATATAGAAATGTTGCACTACTCTAACATGTAGCTAGGTCTCTGTATATAGACAAGTTGGACTCATCGGCCTTGTAGCTGTAACTCTGTATGTGGAAATGTTGCACTACCCTGCTATGTGTTTAGTTCTCTATATATGGACATTTTGGACTCATCTGTCATGTAGCTAGCTCTCTGTACATGGATATGTTGAAATCCTCTGCGATGCAACTAGTACACTGTATATGGACATGTTGTACTACTCTGCCACGTAGCTAGCTCTCAGTATATGGACAAGTTGGAAACATCTGCCATGTAGCTAGATTTCAGTATATGTAAATGCTGCACAACCCTTCCATGTATCTAGCTGTCTGCATATAGACAAGGTGGACTAATCTGCCTTGTAGTTAGAACTCTGTATATAGAAATGTTGCACTACCTTGCTATGTAGCTAGCTCTCTGAATATGAACATTTTGGACTCGTCTGCCATGTAGCTAGCTCTCTGTACATGGATATTTTGGACTGATCTGCCATATAGTTAGCTCTCAGTATATGGAAACATTGGACACATCTGCCATATAGGTAGAACTCTGTATATGGAAATGTTGCACTACTCTGCCATGTAGCTAGCTCTCTGTATATAGACAAATTGGAGTCATCTGCCTTGTAGATAGAACTCTGTATATGGAAATGTTGCACTACCCTGTCATGTAGTTAGCTCTCTTTATATGTAGAGTTTGGACTCATCTGTCAAGTAGATAGCTCTCTCTACATGGATATGTTGGACTGGTCTGCCAAATAGGTAGCTATCTGTTTATGAACGTAGTGGAGTTTTCTGACTTTTAGCTAGCTCTCAGTATATGGAATCGTTGTACACATCTGCCACGTAGCTTTAACTCTGAATATGGACATGTTGGAGTACTCTGCAAGCAGCTAGCTCTCTGTATATGGACACATTGGACACATCCACCATGTACCGAGAAATCTGTACATAGAAATGTTGCACTACTCTGTCATCTACCTAGACAAGTTGGACTCATCTGCCTTGTACTTAGAACACTGTGTATGGAAATGTTTCACTACCCTGCCATGTAGCTGGCTCTCTCTATATGGATGTTTTTGACTCGTGTGACATGTAGCTAGCTCTCTATACATGGATATGTTAGACTGATCTGCCAAGTAGGTAGCTCTCTCTATATGAACATATAGGACTTTTCTGACCTGTAGGTGGCTCTCAGTATATGGACACGTTGGACACATCTTCCATGTCACTACAACACTGAATATGGACATGTTGGACTACTCTGCCATATAGCTGGCTCTCAGTAAATGAACACGTTGTACACATCTACCATGTACTTTGAACTCTGTGTATGTAAATGTGACACTACACTGCCATTTAGCTAGCTCTCTGTATATGGACATTTTGGACTTGTTTGCCAAATAGCTAGCTCTGTGTACATGAATATGTAGGACTGATCTGCCTAGATGGTAGCTCTATGTATACGAATATAGTGGACTTTTCTGCCATGTAGCTGGCTCTCAGCATATGGACACATTGGAAACATCTGCAATATAGCTAGAACCCTGAATATGGACATGTTGGAGTACACTGCCATGTAGCTACCTCTCTGTATATAGACAATTTGTACTCATCTGCCTTGTAGCTAGAACTCTGTATATGGAAATGTTGCAGTACCCTGCCATGTAGCTTGCTCTCTGTATATGGACATTTTGGACTCGTCTGGCATGTAGATAGTTCTTTGTACATGGATATGTTAGACTGATCTGCCAAGAAGGTAGCTCTCTCTATATGAACATATAGGACTTTTCTGCCCTGTAGGTGGCTCTCAGTAAATATACACTTTGGACACATCTGCCATGTTGCTACTATCTTGGGTATGGACACGTTGGACTACTCTGCCATGTAGCTAGCTTTCAGTATATGGACAGGTTAGACACAACTGCCATGTAGCTCGAACTCTGTATCTGACATGTAGCTACCTCTCAGTATGTGTACACTTTGGAAACTTCTGCCATGTACCTACTACACTGAATATGGACATTTTGAAATACTCTGCTTTGTAGCTAGCTCTCAGTATATGGACAGATTGGACACATCTGCCATGTAGCTCAAACTCTGTATATGAAAATGTTGCAATATTCTGCCATGTAGCTAGCACTTTGTATATAGACAAGTTGAAATCATCTGCCTTGTAGTTAGAACTCTGTATATAGTTGCAATACCCTGTCATGTAACTAGCTTTCTGTATATGGACCTTTTGGACTCGCCTGCCATATAGCTAGCTCTTTGTACATAGATAAGTTGGACTGATCTGCCAAGTAGGTAGCTTTCTGTATATGAACACATTGCCTTGTCTGTCCTATAGGTGGCTCTCAGTATATGTACACGTTGGACACATCTGCCATGAATCTCGAACTCTATATATGGAAATGTTGCACTACTCTGCCATGTAGCTAGCTCTCTGTATATAGACTATTGGACGCATCTGCCTTGTAACTAGAACTCTGTATTTGGAAATGTTTCACTACCCTTCCATGTGGCTAGCTCTCAGTATATGGACATTTTGAACTTGTCTGCCATGTAGCTAGCTCCCTGATCATGGATATGTTGGACTCACCTGACATTAGATAGCTCTCTGTATATGAACATATTGGACTTGTTTGGCATGTAGCTAGCTCTCAGTATATGGACACGTTGGACACATCAGCCATTGTGCTAGAACTCTGTAAATGGAAATGTTGCACTACCCTGCCATGCAGCTAGCTCTCTGGATATGGACATTTTGGACTCATATGCCATGTAGCTATGTCTGTATACATGGATATGTTACACTGATATGAGAAGTATGTAGTTCTCTGTATATGAACATATTGAACTTGTCTGTAATGCTGCTAGCTCTCAGAATTTGGGTAAGTTGGAGTGATCTGCCATGTAGTTAGTAAACTGAATGGACATGTTGGACTGTTCTGCTATGTAGCTAGCTCTCAGTATATAGACACATTGGAAACATCTGCGATATAGCTAGAAACCTGTAAATGGACATGTTGGAGTACTCTGCCATGTAGCTGTCTTTCCCTATATAGACAATTTGTACTCATCTGCCATGTAGCTCGAACTGTGTATATGGAAATGTTGCATTACTCTGCCATGTAGCCAGCTCTTTGTCCATGGATATGTTGGACTGAACTTACAAGTAGGTAGCTCTCTGTATATGAACATATTGGACTTGTCTGCCATGTAGCTAGCTCTCAGAATGTGGACAAGTTGGAAACATCTGTCATATAACCAGAAACCTGAATATGGACATGATGGAATACTCTGCCTTGTAGCTAGCTCTTTGTATATAGACAATTTGTACTCATCTGCCTTGTAGCAAGAACTCTTTATATGTAAATGTTGCACTACCCTGCCATGTAGCTAGCTCTCTGTATATAGAGAAGTTGGACTCATCTGTCTTGTAGCTAGAAATTCTGTATATGGAAATATTGCACTACCCTGCCATGTAGCTTGCTCTCTGTATATGGACATTTTGGACACTTCTGTCATGTAGCTAGCTCTCTTTACATGGATATGTTGTACTGATCTGCCAAGTAGTTTGATCTCTTTTATAAACATATTGGACTTGTCTTCCATTCAGCTAGCTCTCAGTATATGGACATGTTGGACACATCTGCCACGTAGCTAGAACTCTGTATATGGAAATGTTGCACTATGCTGCCATGTAGCTAGCTATCTGTATATGGACATTTTGGACTCGTCTGCCATGTAGCTAACTCTCTGTACATGTATATGTTGCACTTTTCTGCGAAGTAGGTAGCTCTCTATATATGAACATACTGGACTTGTCTGCCATGTAGGTGGCACTCAGTATATGGACATGTTGGACACATCTGTCATGTAGCTATTACCCTGAATATAGACAAGTTGGACTACTCTGCCATGAAGTTATGTCCCTCTCTATGGACATGTTGGACACATCTGCCATGTAGTTAGAACTCTGTATATGTAAATTTTGAACTACGCTTCCATATTGCTAGCTCTCTGTATATAGACAACTTAGACTCATCTGCCTTGTAGCTAGAACTCTGTATATGGTAATGGTGCACTAGCCTGCCATGTAGGTAGCTCTCTGTATATTGACATTTGTACTCGTCAGCCATGTAGTTAGTTCTCTATACACGGATATGTTATACTGATCTGCGAAGTAGGTATTTCTCTGTATATGAACATATTGGACTTGTCTGCAATGTAGCTAGCTCTCAATATATGGATATGTAGGACTGATCTGCCTTTTAGGTAGCTCTCTTTATATGGACATGTTGGACTGTTCTGCCATGTAGCTAGCTCTCAGTATATGGGCACATTGAAAACATCTGCCATATAGCTAGAAACCTGAATATGGACATGTTGGAGTACTCTGCCATGTAGCTAGCTCTCTATATATCGACAAGTTGGACTCATGTGCCATGTACCTGTTGTTGTTGTTGTTAAGTGCCATTGAGTAGGTTCTGACCCATAGCGACCCTGTACTGGGCTTCCGAGGGTATAAATCTTTACGGGAGTAGAAAGCC